>NC_059465.1:49075836-49158746 GCF_905237065.1 Salmo salar | reverse complement strand
AATTTTAATTTTAATTTTAATTTTAATTTTAATTTTAATTTTTTAATTTTAATTTTAATTTTAATTTTAATTTTAATTTTAATTTTAATTTTAATTTTAATTTTTTAATTTTAATTTTAATTTTTAATTTTAATTTTAATTTTAATTTTAATTTTAATTTTTTAATTTTAATTTTAATTTTAATTTTAATTTTAATTTTAATTTTAATTTTAATTTTAATTTTAATTTTAATTTTAATTTTTTAATTTTAATTTTAATTTTAATTTTAATTTTAATTTTAATTTTAATTTTAATTTTAATTTTAATTTTAATTTTTAATTTTAATTTTAATTTTAATTTTAATTTTAATTTTAATTTTAATTTTAATTTTAATTTTTAATTTTAATTTTAATTTTAATTTTAATTTTAATTTTAATTTTTAATTTTAATTTTAATTTTAATTTTTAATTTTAATTTTAATTTTAATTTTTAATTTTAATTTTAATTTTAATTTTAATTTTAATTTTAATTTTTAATTTTAATTTTAATTTTAATTTTAATTTTAATTTTAATTTTAATTTTAATTTTTTAATTTTAATTTTAATTTTAATTTTAATTTTAATTTTAATTTTAATTTTAATTTTAATTTTAATTTTAATTTTAATTTTAATTTTAATTTTAATTTTAATTTTAATTTTTAATTTTTAATTTTAATTTTAATTTTAATTTTAATTTTAATTTTAATTTTAATTTTAATTTTAATTTTAATTTTAATTTTAATTTTAATTTTTAATTTTAATTTTAATTTTAATTTTTAATTTTTAATTTTAATTTTAATTTTAATTTTAATTTTAATTTTAATTTTAATTTTAATTTTAATTTTAATTTTAATTTTAATTTTAATTTTAATTTTAATTTTAATTTTAATTTTAATTTTAATTTTAATTCTTAATTTTAATTTTAATTTTAATTTTTAATTTTAATTTTAATTTTAATTTTTTAATTTTAATTTTAATTTTTAATTTTAATTTTTTAATTTTAATTTTAATTTTTAATTTTAATTTTAATTTTAATTTTTAATTTTAATTTTAATTTTAATTTTAATTTTAATTTTAATTTTAATTTTTAATTTTAATTTTAATTTTAATTTTAATTTTAATTTTAATTTTAATTTTAATTTTAATTTTAATTTTAATTTTAATTTTTAATTTTAATTTTAATTTTTAATTTTAATTTTAATTTTAATTTTAATTTTAATTTTTTAATTTTAATTTTAATTTTAATTTTAATTTTAATTTTAATTTTAATTTTAATTTTAATTTTAATTTTAATTTTAATTTTAATTTTAATTTTAATTTTAATTTTAATTTTAATTTTAATTTTAATTTTAATTTTAATTTTAATTTTAATTTTAATTTTAATTTTAATTTTAATTTTAATTTTAATTTTAATTTTAATTTTAATTTTAATTTTAATTCTTAATTTTAATTTTAATTTTAATTTTAATTTTAATTTTAATTTTAATTTTAATTTTAATTTTAATTTTAATTTTAATTTTTAATTTTAATTTTAATTTTAATTTTAATTTTAATTTTAATTTTAATTTTAATTTTAATTTTAATTTTAATTTTAATTTTTAATTTTAATTTTAATTTTAATTTTAATTTTAATTTTAATTTTTAATTTTAATTTTTAATTTTAATTTTAATTTTAATTTTAATTTTAATTTTAATTTTAATTTTAATTTTAATTTTAATTTTAATTTTAATTTTAATTTTAATTTTAATTTTAATTTTAATTTTAATTTTAATTTTTAATTTTAATTTTAATTTTAATTTTAATTTTAATTTTAATTTTAATTTTTAATTTTAATTTTAATTTTAATTTTAATTTTAATTTTAATTTTAATTTTAATTTTTTAATTTTTAATTTTAATTTTAATTTTAATTTTAATTTTAATTTTAATTTTAATTTTAATTTTAATTTTAATTTTAATTTTAATTTTAATTTTAATTTTAATTTTAATTTTAATTTTAATTTTAATTTTTAATTTTAATTTTAATTTTAATTTTTTAATTTTAATTTTAATTTTAATTTTAATTTTAATTTTAATTTTAATTTTAATTTTAATTTTAATTTTTAATTTTAATTTTAATTTTAATTTTAATTTTAATTTTAATTTTAATTTTAATTTTTAATTTTAATTTTAATTTTAATTTTAATTTTAATTTTAATTTTAATTTTAATTTTAATTCTTAATTTTAATTTTAATTTTAATTTTAATTTTAATTTTAATTTTAATTTTAATTTTAATTTTAATTTTAATTTTAATTTTTTAATTTTAATTTTAATTTTAATTTTAATTTTAATTTTTTAATTTTAATTTTAATTTTAATTTTAATTTTAATTTTAATTTTAATTTTAATTTTTAATTTTAATTTTAATTTTAATTTTAATTTTAATTTTAATTTTAATTTTAATTTTAATTTTAATTTTAATTTTAATTTTAATTTTAATTTTAATTTTAATTTTAATTTTAATTTTTTAATTTTAATTTTAATTTTTTAATTTTAATTTTAATTTTAATTTTTAATTTTAATTTTAATTTTTAATTTTAATTTTAATTTTTAATTTTAATTTTAATTTTAATTTTAATTTTAATTTTAATTTTAATTTTAATTTTAATTTTAATTTTAATTTTAATTTTAATTTTAATTTTAATTTTAATTTTAATTTTAATTTTAATTTTTAATTTTAATTTTAATTTTTAATTTTAATTTTAATTTTAATTTTAATTTTAATTTTAATTTTAATTTTAATTTTAATTTTAATTTTAATTTTAATTTTAATTTTTAATTTTAATTTTAATTTTAATTTTAATTTTAATTTTAATTTTAATTTTAATTTTAATTTTAATTTTAATTTTAATTTTAATTTTAATTTTAATTTTAATTTTAATTTTAATTTTAATTTTAATTTTAATTTTAATTTTTAATTTTAATTTTAATTTTAATTTTAATTTTAATTTTAATTTTAATTTTTAATTTTAATTTTAATTTTAATTTTAATTTTAATTTTAATTTTAATTTTAATTTTTTAATTTTAATTTTAATTTTTAATTTTAATTTTAATTTTTAATTTTAATTTTAATTTTAATTTTAATTTTAATTTTAATTTTAATTTTAATTTTAATTTTAATTTTTTAATTTTAATTTTAATTTTAATTTTAATTTTAATTTTAATTTTAATTTTTTAATTTTAATTTTAATTTTAATTTTAATTTTAATTTTAATTTTAATTTTAATTTTAATTTTAATTTTAATTTTAATTTTAATTTTAATTTTAATTTTAATTTTAATTTTAATTTTAATTTTAATTTTAATTTTAATTTTAATTTTAATTTTTTAATTTTAATTTTAATTTTAATTTTAATTTTAATTTTAATTTTAATTTTAATTTTAATTTTAATTTTAATTTTAATTTTTAATTTTAATTTTAATTTTAATTTTAATTTTAATTTTAATTTTAATTTTAATTTTAATTTTAATTTTAATTTTAATTTTAATTTTAATTTTAATTTTAATTTTAATTTTAATTTCTTAATTTTAATTTTAATTTTAATTTTAATTTTAATTTTAATTTTTAATTTTAATTTTAATTTTAATTTTAATTTTAATTTTAATTTTAATTTTAATTTTAATTTTAATTTTAATTTTAATTTTAATTTTTAATTTTAATTTTAATTTTAATTTTAATTTTAATTTTAATTTTAATTTTAATTTTAATTTTAATTTTAATTTTAATTTTTAATTTTAATTTTAATTTTTAATTTTAATTTTAATTTTAATTTTAATTTTAATTTTAATTTTAATTTTAATTTTTAATTTTAATTTTAATTTTAATTTTAATTTTAATTTTAATTTTAATTTTAATTTTAATTTTAATTTTTAATTTTAATTTTAATTTTAATTTTAATTTTAATTTTAATTTTAATTTTTAATTTTAATTTTAATTTTAATTTTAATTTTAATTTTAATTTTAATTTTAATTTTAATTTTAATTTTAATTTTAATTTTAATTTTAATTTTAATTTTAATTTTAATTTTAATTTTAATTTTTTAATTTTAATTTTAATTTTAATTTTAATTTTAATTTTAATTTTAATTTTAATTTTAATTTTAATTTTAATTTTAATTTTAATTTTTAATTTTAATTTTAATTTTAATTTTTAATTTTAATTTTAATTTTTAATTTTAATTTTAATTTTAATTTTAATTTTAATTTTAATTTTTAATTTTAATTTTAATTTTAATTTTAATTTTAATTTTAATTTTAATTTTAATTTTAATTTTTTAATTTTAATTTTAATTTTAATTTTAATTTTAATTTTAATTTTAATTTTAATTTTAATTTTAATTTTAATTTTTTAATTTTAATTTTAATTTTTAATTTTAATTTTAATTTTAATTTTTAATTTTAATTTTAATTTTAATTTTAATTTTAATTTTAATTTTAATTTTTAATTTTAATTTTAATTTTAATTTTAATTTTAATTTTAATTTTAATTTTTTAATTTTAATTTTAATTTTAATTTTAATTTTAATTTTAATTTTAATTTTAATTTTAATTTTTAATTTTAATTTTAATTTTAATTTTAATTTTTAATTTTAATTTTTAATTTTAATTTTAATTTTAATTTTAATTTTTAATTTTAATTTTTAATTTTAATTTTAATTTTAATTTTAATTTTAATTTTAATTTTAATTTTAATTTTAATTTTAATTTTAATTTTAATTTTAATTTTAATTTTAATTTTAATTTTAATTTTAATTTTAATTTTAATTTTAATTTTAATTTTAATTTTAATTTTTAATTTTAATTTTAATTTTAATTTTTAATTTTAATTTTAATTTTAATTTTAATTTTAATTTTAATTTTAATTTTAATTTTAATTTTAATTTTAATTTTAATTCTTAATTTTAATTTTAATTTTAATTTTAATTTTAATTTTAATTTTAATTTTTAATTTTAATTTTAATTTTAATTTTAATTTTAATTTTAATTTTAATTTTAATTTTAATTTTAATTTTAATTTTAATTTTAATTTTAATTTTAATTTTAATTTTAATTTTTAATTTTAATTTTAATTTTAATTTTAATTTTAATTTTTAATTTTAATTTTAATTTTAATTTTAATTTTAATTTTAATTTTAATTTTAATTTTTAATTTTAATTTTAATTTTAATTTTTAATTTTAATTTTAATTTTAATTTTAATTTTAATTTTAATTTTAATTTTAATTTTAATTTTAATTTTAATTTTAATTTTTAATTTTAATTTTAATTTTAATTTTAATTTTAATTTTAATTTTAATTTTAATTTTAATTTTAATTTTAATTTTTAATTTTAATTTTAATTTTAATTTTTAATTTTAATTTTAATTTTAATTTTTAATTTTAATTTTAATTTTAATTTTAATTCTTAATTTTAATTTTAATTTTAATTTTAATTTTAATTTTAATTTTAATTTTAATTTTAATTTTAATTTTAATTTTAATTTTAATTTTAATTTTAATTTTAATTTTAATTTTAATTTTAATTTTAATTTTAATTTTAATTTCTTAATTTTAATTTTAATTTTAATTTTAATTTTAATTTTAATTTTAATTTTAATTTTAATTTTAATTTTAATTTTAATTTTAATTTTAATTTTAATTTTAATTTTAATTTTAATTTTAATTTTAATTTTAATTTTAATTTTAATTTTAATTTTAATTTTTAATTTTAATTTTAATTTTAATTTTAATTTTAATTTTAATTTTAATTTTAATTTTAATTTTTAATTTTAATTTTAATTTTAATTTTAATTTTAATTTTAATTTTAATTTTAATTTTTAATTTTAATTTTAATTTTAATTTTAATTTTAATTTTAATTTTAATTTTAATTTTAATTTTAATTTTAATTTTAATTTTAATTTTAATTTTAATTTTAATTTTAATTTTAATTTTAATTTTAATTTTAATTTTAATTTTAATTTTAATTTTAATTTTAATTTTAATTTTAATTTTAATTTTTAATTTTAATTTTAATTTTAATTTTAATTTTAATTTTAATTTTAATTTTAATTTTAATTTTAATTTTAATTTTAATTTTAATTTTAATTTTAATTTTAATTTTAATTTTAATTTTAATTTTAATTTTAATTTTAATTTTAATTTTAATTTTAATTTTAATTTTAATTTTAATTTTAATTTTAATTTTAATTTTAATTTTAATTTTAATTTTTAATTTTAATTTTAATTTTTAATTTTAATTTTAATTTTAATTTTAATTTTAATTTTAATTTTAATTTTAATTCTTAATTTTAATTTTAATTTTAATTTTAATTTTAATTTTTAATTTTAATTTTTAATTTTAATTTTAATTTTAATTTTAATTTTAATTTTAATTTTAATTTTAATTTTAATTTTAATTTTAATTTTAATTTTAATTTTAATTTTTTAATTTTAATTTTAATTTTAATTTTAATTTTAATTTTTAATTTTAATTTTAATTTTAATTTTAATTTTAATTTTAATTTTAATTTTAATTTTAATTTTAATTTTAATTTTAATTTTAATTTTAATTTTAATTTTAATTTTAATTTTAATTTTAATTTTAATTTTAATTTTAATTCTTAATTTTAATTTTAATTTTAATTTTAATTTTAATTTTAATTTTAATTTTAATTTTAATTTTAATTTTAATTTTTTAATTTTAATTTTAATTTTAATTTTTAATTTTAATTTTAATTTTAATTTTAATTTTAATTTTAATTTTAATTTTAATTTTAATTTTAATTTTAATTTTAATTTTAATTTTAATTTTAATTTTAATTTTAATTTTTAATTTTAATTTTAATTTTAATTTTAATTTTAATTTTAATTTTAATTTTAATTTTAATTTTAATTTTAATTTTTAATTTTAATTTTAATTTTAATTTTAATTTTAATTTTAATTCTTAATTTTAATTTTAATTTTTAATTTTAATTTTAATTTTAATTTTAATTTTAATTTTAATTTTAATTTTAATTTTAATTTTTAATTTTAATTTTAATTTTAATTTTAATTTTAATTTTAATTTTAATTTTAATTTTAATTTTAATTTTAATTTTAATTTTAATTTTAATTTTAATTTTAATTTCTTAATTTTAATTTTAATTTTAATTTTAATTTCTTAATTTTAATTTTAATTTTAATTTTAATTTTAATTTTAATTTTAATTTTAATTTTAATTTTAATTTTAATTTTTAATTTTAATTTTAATTTTAATTTTAATTTTAATTTTAATTTTAATTTTAATTTTAATTTTAATTTTAATTTTAATTTTAATTTTAATTTTAATTTTAATTTTAATTTTAATTTTAATTTTAATTTTAATTTTAATTTTAATTTTAATTTTAATTTTAATTTTAATTTTAATTTTTAATTTTAATTTTAATTTTTAATTTTAATTTTAATTTTAATTTTAATTTTAATTTTAATTTTAATTTTAATTTTAATTTTTAATTTTAATTTTAATTCTTAATTTTAATTTTAATTTTAATTTTAATTTTAATTTTAATTTTAATTTTAATTTTAATTTTAATTTTAATTTTAATTTTAATTTTAATTTTAATTTTAATTTTAATTTTAATTTTAATTTTAATTTTAATTTTAATTTTAATTTTAATTTCTTAATTTTAATTTTAATTTTAATTTTAATTTTAATTTTAATTTTAATTTTAATTCTTAATTTTAATTTTAATTTTTAATTTTAATTTTAATTTTAATTTTAATTTTTAATTTTAATTTTAATTTTTAATTTTAATTTTAATTTTAATTTTTTAATTTTAATTTTAATTTTAATTTTAATTTTAATTTTAATTTTAATTTTTAATTTTAATTTTAATTTTAATTTTTAATTTTAATTTTAATTTTAATTTTAATTTTAATTTTAATTTTAATTTTAATTTTAATTTTAATTTTAATTTTAATTTTAATTTTAATTTTAATTTTAATTTTAATTTTAATTTTAATTTTAATTTTAATTTTAATTTTAATTTTTTAATTTTAATTTTAATTTTAATTTTAATTTTAATTTTAATTTTAATTTTAATTTTAATTTTTAATTTTAATTTTAATTTTTTAATTTTAATTTTAATTTTAATTTTAATTTTAATTTTAATTTTAATTTTAATTTTAATTTTAATTTTAATTTTAATTTTAATTTTAATTTTAATTTTAATTTTAATTTTAATTTTAATTTTAATTTTAATTTTAATTTTAATTTTAATTTTAATTTTAATTTTAATTTTAATTTTAATTTTTTAATTTTAATTTTAATTTTAATTTTAATTTTAATTTTTAATTTTAATTTTAATTTTAATTTTAATTTTAATTTTAATTTTAATTTTAATTTTAATTTTAATTTTAATTTTTAATTTTAATTTTAATTTTAATTTTAATTTTTTAATTTTAATTTTAATTTTAATTTTTAATTTTAATTTTAATTTTAATTTTAATTTTAATTTTTAATTTTTAATTTTAATTTTAATTTTAATTTTTAATTTTAATTTTAATTTTAATTTTAATTTTAATTTTAATTTTAATTTTAATTTTAATTTTAATTTTAATTTTAATTTTAATTTTTAATTTTAATTTTAATTTTAATTTTAATTTTAATTTTAATTTTAATTTTAATTTTAATTTTAATTTTAATTTTAATTTTAATTTTAATTTTAATTTTTAATTTTTAATTTTAATTTTAATTTTAATTTTTAATTTTAATTTTAATTTTAATTTTAATTTTTAATTTTAATTTTAATTTTTAATTTTAATTTTAATTTTAATTTTAATTTTAATTTTAATTTTAATTTTTTAATTTTAATTTTAATTTTTTAATTTTAATTTTAATTTTAATTTTAATTTTAATTTTAATTTTAATTTTAATTTTTTAATTTTAATTTTAATTTTAATTTTAATTTTTAATTTTAATTTTAATTTTAATTTTAATTTTAATTTTAATTTTAATTTTAATTTTAATTTTAATTTTAATTTTAATTTTAATTTTAATTTTAATTTTAATTTTAATTTTAATTTTAATTTTAATTTTAATTTTAATTTTAATTTTAATTTTAATTTTAATTTTAATTTTAATTTTAATTTTAATTTTTAATTTCTTAATTTTAATTTCTTAATTTTAATTTTAATTTTAATTTTAATTTTAATTTTAATTTTAATTTTAATTTTAATTTTAATTTTAATTTTAATTTTAATTTTAATTTTAATTTTAATTTTAATTTTTAATTTTAATTTTAATTTTAATTTTAATTTTTAATTTTAATTTTAATTTTAATTTTAATTTTTAATTTTAATTTTAATTTTAATTTTAATTTTTAATTTTAATTTTAATTTTAATTTTAATTTTAATTTTAATTTTAATTTTAATTTTAATTTTAATTTTAATTTTAATTTTTAATTTTAATTTTAATTTTTAATTTTAATTTTAATTTTTAATTTTAATTTTAATTTTAATTTTAATTTTAATTTTAATTTTAATTTTAATTTTAATTTTAATTTTAATTTTAATTTTAATTTTTAATTTTAATTTTAATTTTAATTTTAATTTTAATTTTAATTTTAATTTTAATTTTAATTTTAATTTTAATTTTAATTTTAATTTTTAATTTTAATTTTAATTTTAATTTTAATTTTAATTTTAATTTTAATTTTAATTTTAATTTTAATTTTAATTTTAATTTTAATTTTAATTTTAATTTTAATTTTTAATTTTAATTTTAATTTTAATTTTAATTTTAATTTTAATTTTAATTTTAATTTTAATTTTAATTTTAATTTTAATTTTAATTTTTTAATTTTAATTTTAATTTTAATTTTAATTTTAATTTTAATTTTAATTTTAATTTTAATTTTAATTTTAATTTTAATTTTAATTTTAATTTTTTAATTTTAATTTTTAATTTTAATTTTAATTTTTAATTTTAATTTTAATTTTAATTTTAATTTTTAATTTTAATTTTAATTTTAATTTTAATTTTAATTTTAATTTTAATTTTAATTTTTAATTTTAATTTTAATTTTTAATTTTAATTTTAATTTTAATTTTTTAATTTTAATTTTAATTTTAATTTTAATTTTAATTTTAATTTTAATTTTAATTTTAATTTTAATTTTAATTTTAATTTTAATTTTAATTTTAATTTTAATTTTAATTTTAATTTTAATTTTAATTTTAATTTTAATTTTAATTTTAATTTTAATTTTAATTTTAATTTTAATTTTAATTTTAATTTTAATTTTAATTTTAATTTTAATTTTAATTTTAATTTTAATTTTTAATTTTAATTTTAATTTTAATTTTAATTTTAATTTTAATTTTTAATTTTAATTTTAATTTTAATTTTAATTTTAATTTTAATTTTAATTTTAATTTTAATTCTTAATTTTAATTTTAATTTTAATTTTAATTTTAATTTTAATTTTAATTTTAATTTTAATTTTAATTTTAATTTTAATTTTAATTTTAATTTTAATTTTAATTTTAATTTTAATTTTAATTTTAATTTTAATTTTTAATTTTAATTTTAATTTTAATTTTAATTTTTAATTTTAATTTTTAATTCTTAATTTTAATTTTAATTTTAATTTTAATTTTAATTTTAATTTTAATTTTAATTTTAATTTTAATTTTAATTTTAATTTTAATTTTAATTTTTAATTTTAATTTTAATTTTAATTTTAATTTTAATTTTAATTTTAATTTTAATTTTAATTTTTTAATTTTAATTTTAATTTTAATTTTTAATTTTTTAATTTTAATTTTAATTTTAATTTCTTAATTTTAATTTTAATTTTAATTTTAATTTTAATTTTAATTTTAATTTTAATTTTAATTTTAATTTTAATTTTAATTTTAATTTTAATTTTAATTTTTAATTTTAATTTTAATTTTAATTTTAATTTTAATTTTAATTTTAATTTTAATTTTAATTTTAATTTTAATTTTAATTTTAATTTTAATTTTAATTCTTAATTTTAATTTTAATTTTAATTTTAATTTTTAATTTTAATTTTAATTTTAATTTTAATTTTAATTTTAATTTTAATTTTAATTTTTAATTTTAATTTTAATTTTAATTTTAATTTTAATTTTAATTTTAATTTTAATTTTAATTTTAATTTTAATTTTAATTTTAATTTTAATTTTTAATTTTTAATTTTAATTTTAATTTTAATTTCTTAATTTTAATTTTAATTTTAATTTTAATTTTAATTTTAATTTTAATTTTTTAATTTTAATTTTAATTTTAATTTTAATTTTAATTTTAATTTTAATTTTAATTTTAATTTTAATTTTAATTTTAATTTTAATTTTAATTTTAATTTTAATTTTTAATTTTAATTTTAATTTTAATTTTAATTCTTAATTTTAATTTTAATTTTAATTTTAATTTTAATTTTAATTTTAATTTTAATTTTAATTTTAATTTTAATTTTAATTTTAATTTTTAATTTTAATTTTAATTTTAATTTTAATTTTTTAATTTTAATTTTAATTTTAATTTTAATTTTAATTTTAATTTTAATTTTAATTTTAATTTTAATTTTAATTTTAATTTTAATTTTAATTTTAATTTTAATTTTAATTTTAATTTTAATTTTAATTTTAATTTTAATTTTAATTTCTTAATTTTAATTTTAATTTTAATTTTAATTTTAATTTTAATTTTAATTTTAATTTTAATTTTAATTTTAATTTTAATTTTAATTTTAATTTTAATTTTAATTTTAATTTTAATTTTAATTTTAATTTTAATTTTAATTTTAATTTTAATTTTTAATTTTAATTTTAATTTTAATTTTAATTTTAATTTTAATTTTAATTTTAATTTTAATTTTAATTTTAATTTTAATTTTTAATTTTAATTTTAATTTTAATTTTAATTTTAATTTTAATTTTAATTTTTAATTTTAATTTTAATTTTAATTTTAATTTTAATTTTAATTTTTAATTTTAATTTTAATTTTAATTTTAATTTTAATTTTAATTTTTAATTTTAATTTTAATTTTAATTTTTAATTTTAATTTTAATTTTAATTTTAATTTTAATTTTAATTTTAATTTTAATTTTAATTTTAATTTTAATTTTAATTTTAATTTTTTAATTTTAATTTTTAATTTTAATTTTAATTTTAATTTTAATTTTAATTCTTAATTTTAATTTTAATTTTAATTTTAATTTTAATTTTAATTTTAATTTTTTAATTTTAATTTTAATTTTAATTTTAATTTTAATTTTAATTTTAATTTTAATTTTAATTTTAATTTTAATTTTAATTTTAATTTTAATTTTTAATTTTAATTTTAATTTTAATTTTAATTTTAATTTTAATTTTAATTTTAATTTTAATTTTAATTTTAATTTTAATTTTAATTTTAATTTTAATTTTAATTTTAATTTTAATTTTTAATTTTAATTTTAATTTTAATTTTAATTTTAATTTTTAATTTTAATTTTAATTTTAATTTTAATTTTTAATTTTAATTTTAATTTTAATTTTAATTTTAATTTTAATTTTAATTTTTAATTTTAATTTTAATTTTTAATTTTAATTTTAATTTTAATTTTAATTTTAATTTTAATTTTAATTTTAATTTTAATTTTAATTTTAATTTTAATTTTAATTTTAATTTCTTAATTTTAATTTTAATTTTAATTTTAATTTTAATTTTAATTTTAATTTTAATTTTAATTTTTAATTTTAATTTTAATTTTAATTTTAATTTTAATTTTAATTTTAATTTTTAATTTTAATTTTAATTTTAATTTTAATTTTAATTTTAATTTTAATTTTAATTTTAATTTTAATTTTAATTTTAATTTTAATTTTAATTTTAATTTTAATTTTAATTTTTAATTTTAATTTTAATTTTAATTTTAATTTTAATTTTAATTTTTAATTTTAATTTTAATTTTAATTTTAATTTTAATTTTAATTTTAATTTTAATTTTTAATTTTAATTTTAATTTTAATTTTAATTTTAATTTTAATTTTTTAATTTTAATTTTAATTTTAATTTTAATTTTAATTTTAATTTTAATTTTAATTTTAATTTTAATTTTAATTTTAATTTTAATTTTTAATTTTAATTTTAATTTTAATTTTAATTTTAATTTTAATTTTAATTTTAATTTTAATTTTAATTTTAATTTTAATTTTAATTTTAATTTTTTAATTTTAATTTTAATTTTAATTTTAATTTTAATTTTAATTTTAATTTTAATTTTTAATTTTAATTTTAATTTTAATTTTAATTTTAATTTTTAATTTTAATTCTTAATTTTAATTTTAATTTTTAATTTTTAATTTTAATTTTAATTCTTAATTTTTAATTTTAATTTTAATTTTAATTTTAATTTTAATTTTAATTTTAATTTTAATTTTAATTTTAATTTTTTAATTTTAATTTTAATTTTAATTTTAATTTTAATTTTAATTTTAATTTTAATTTTTAATTTTAATTTTAATTCTTAATTTTAATTTTAATTTTAATTTTAATTTTAATTTTAATTTTAATTTTAATTTTAATTTCTTAATTTTAATTTTAATTTTAATTTTAATTTTAATTTTAATTTTAATTTTAATTTTAATTTTAATTTTAATTTTAATTTTAATTTTAATTTTAATTTTAATTTTTAATTTTAATTTTAATTTTAATTTTAATTTTAATTTTTAATTTTAATTTTAATTTTTAATTTTAATTTTAATTTTAATTTTAATTTTAATTTTAATTTTAATTTTAATTTTTTAATTTTAATTTTAATTTTAATTTTAATTTTTAATTTTAATTTTAATTTTAATTTTTAATTTTAATTTTAATTTTAATTTTAATTTTAATTTTAATTTTAATTTTTAATTTTAATTTTAATTTTAATTTTAATTTTAATTTTAATTTTAATTTTAATTTTAATTTTAATTTTAATTTTTAATTTTAATTTTAATTTTTTAATTTTTAATTTTAATTTTAATTTTAATTTTAATTTTAATTTTTTAATTTTAATTTTAATTTTAATTTTAATTTTAATTTTAATTTTAATTTTTAATTTTAATTTTAATTTTAATTTTAATTTCTTAATTTTAATTTTAATTTTAATTTTAATTTTAATTTTAATTTTAATTTTAATTTTAATTTTAATTTTAATTTTAATTTTTAATTTTAATTTTAATTTTAATTTTAATTTTAATTTTAATTTTAATTTTAATTCTTAATTTTAATTTTAATTTTAATTTTAATTTTAATTTTAATTTTAATTTTAATTTTAATTTTAATTTCTTAATTTTAATTTTAATTTTAATTTTAATTTTAATTTTAATTCTTAATTTTAATTTTAATTTTAATTTTAATTTTAATTTTAATTTTAATTTTAATTTTAATTCTTAATTTTAATTTTAATTTTAATTTTAATTTTAATTTTAATTTTAATTTTAATTTTAATTTTAATTTCTTAATTTTAATTTTAATTTTAATTTTAATTTTAATTTTAATTTTAATTTTAATTTTAATTTTAATTTTAATTTTAATTTTAATTTTAATTTTAATTTTAATTTTAATTTTTAATTTTAATTTTAATTTTAATTTTAATTTTAATTTTAATTTTAATTTTAATTTTAATTTTTAATTTTAATTTTAATTTTAATTCTTAATTTTAATTTTAATTTTTAATTTTAATTTTAATTTTAATTTTAATTTTAATTTTTAATTTTAATTTTAATTTTAATTTTAATTTTAATTTTAATTTTAATTTTAATTTTAATTTTAATTTTAATTTTAATTTTAATTTTAATTTTAATTTTAATTTTAATTTTAATTTTAATTTTAATTTTAATTTTAATTTTAATTTCTTAATTTTAATTTTTAATTTTAATTTTAATTTTAATTTTAATTTTTAATTTTAATTTTAATTTTAATTTTAATTTTAATTTCTTAATTTTAATTTTAATTTTAATTTTAATTTTAATTTTAATTTTAATTTTAATTTTAATTTTAATTTTAATTTTAATTTTAATTTTAATTTTAATTTTAATTTTTTAATTTTAATTTTAATTTTAATTTTAATTTTAATTTTAATTTTAATTTTAATTTTAATTTTAATTTTAATTTTAATTTTAATTTTAATTTTAATTTTTAATTTTAATTTTAATTTTAATTTTAATTTTAATTTTAATTTCTTAATTTTAATTTTAATTTTAATTTTAATTTTAATTTTTAATTTTAATTTTAATTTTTAATTTTAATTTTAATTTTAATTTTAATTTTAATTTTAATTTTAATTTTAATTTTAATTTTTAATTTTAATTTTAATTTTAATTTTAATTTTAATTTTAATTTTAATTTTAATTTTAATTTTAATTTTAATTTTAATTTTTTAATTTTAATTTTAATTTTAATTTTTTAATTTTAATTTTAATTTTAATTTTAATTTTAATTTTAATTTTAATTTTAATTTTAATTTTAATTTTAATTTTTAATTTTAATTTTAATTTTAATTTTAATTTTAATTTTAATTTTAATTTTAATTTTAATTTTTTAATTTTAATTTTAATTTTAATTTTAATTTTAATTTTAATTTTAATTTTAATTTTAATTTTAATTTTAATTTTAATTTTAATTTTAATTTTAATTTTAATTTTTTAATTTTAATTTTAATTTTAATTTTAATTTTAATTTTAATTTTAATTTTAATTTCTTAATTTTAATTTTAATTTTAATTTTAATTTTAATTTTAATTTTAATTTTAATTTCTTAATTTTAATTTTAATTTTTAATTTTAATTTTAATTTTAATTTTAATTTTAATTTTAATTTTAATTTTAATTTTAATTTTTTAATTTTAATTTTAATTTTAATTTTAATTTTAATTTTAATTTTAATTTTTAATTTTAATTTTAATTTTAATTTTAATTTTAATTTTAATTTTAATTTTAATTTTAATTTTAATTTTAATTTTAATTTTAATTTTAATTTTTAATTTTAATTTTAATTTTAATTTTAATTTTAATTTTAATTTTAATTTTTTAATTTTAATTTTTAATTTTTAATTTTAATTTTAATTTTAATTTTAATTTTAATTTTAATTTTAATTTTAATTTTAATTTTAATTTTAATTTTAATTTTAATTCTTAATTTTAATTTTTAATTTTAATTTTAATTTTAATTTTAATTTTAATTTTAATTTTAATTTTAATTTTAATTTTAATTTTAATTTTAATTTTAATTCTTAATTTTAATTTTAATTTTAATTTTAATTTTAATTTTAATTTTTAATTTTAATTTTAATTTTAATTTTAATTTTAATTTTTTAATTTTAATTTTAATTTTAATTTTTAATTTTAATTTTAATTTTAATTTTAATTCTTAATTTTAATTTTAATTTTTAATTTTAATTTTAATTTTAATTTTAATTTTAATTTTAATTTTAATTTTAATTTTAATTTTAATTTTAATTTTAATTTTAATTTTAATTTTAATTTTAATTTTAATTTTAATTTTAATTTTAATTTTTTAATTTTAATTTTAATTTTTAATTTTAATTTTAATTTTAATTTTAATTTTAATTTTTAATTTTAATTTTAATTTTAATTTTAATTTCTTAATTTTAATTTTAATTTTAATTTTAATTTTAATTTTTTAATTTTAATTTTAATTTTAATTTTAATTTTAATTTTAATTTTAATTTTAATTTTAATTTTAATTTTAATTTTAATTTTAATTTTAATTTTAATTTTTAATTTTAATTTTAATTTTAATTCTTAATTTTAATTTTAATTTTAATTTTAATTTTAATTTTAATTTTTTAATTTTAATTTTAATTTTAATTTTAATTTTAATTTTTAATTTTAATTTTAATTTTAATTTCTTAATTTTAATTTTAATTTTAATTTTAATTTTAATTTTAATTTTAATTTTAATTTTAATTTTAATTTTTAATTTTAATTTTAATTTTAATTTTAATTTTAATTTCTTAATTTTAATTTTAATTTTAATTTTAATTTTAATTTTAATTTTAATTTTAATTTTAATTTTAATTTTAATTTTAATTTTAATTTTAATTTTAATTTTAATTTTAATTTTAATTTTAATTTTTAATTTTAATTTTAATTTTAATTTTAATTTTAATTTTAATTTTTTAATTTTAATTTTAATTTTAATTTTAATTTTAATTTTAATTTTAATTTTAATTTTTAATTTTAATTTTAATTTTAATTTTAATTTTAATTTTAATTTTAATTTTAATTTTAATTTTAATTTTAATTTTAATTTTAATTTTAATTTTTAATTTTAATTTTAATTTTAATTTT
The DNA here is from genome assembly GCF_905237065.1 of Salmo salar. Classification (NCBI taxonomy): domain Eukaryota; kingdom Metazoa; phylum Chordata; class Actinopteri; order Salmoniformes; family Salmonidae; genus Salmo; species Salmo salar. Next base: position 49,141,363 of record NC_059465.1, on the reverse strand, counting down.
AATTTTAATTTTAATTTTAATTTTAATTTTAATTTTAATTTTAATTTTAATTTTAATTTTAATTTTAATTTTAATTTTAATTTTAATTTTTTAATTTTAATTTTAATTTTTAATTTTAATTTTAATTTTTTAATTTTAATTTTAATTTTAATTTTAATTTTAATTTTAATTTTAATTTTAATTTTAATTTTAATTTTAATTTTAATTTTAATTTTTAATTTTTAATTTTAATTTTTTAATTTTAATTTTAATTTTAATTTTAATTTTAATTTTAATTTTAATTTTAATTTTAATTTTAATTTTAATTTTAATTTTAATTTTAATTTTAATTTTTTAATTTTAATTCTTAATTTTAATTTTAATTTTAATTTTAATTTTAATTTTAATTTTAATTTTAATTTTAATTTTAATTTTAATTTTAATTTTAATTTTAATTTTAATTCTTAATTTTAATTTTAATTTTAATTTTAATTTTAATTTTAATTTTAATTTTAATTTTAATTTTAATTTTAATTTTAATTTTAATTTTAATTTTAATTTTAATTTTAATTTTTTAATTTTAATTTTAATTTTAATTTTAATTTTAATTTTAATTTTAATTTTAATTTTAATTTTAATTTTAATTTTAATTTTAATTTTAATTTTAATTTTAATTTTAATTTTAATTTTAATTTTAATTTTAATTTTAATTTTTAATTTTAATTTTAATTTTAATTTTAATTTTAATTTTAATTTTAATTTTAATTTTAATTTTAATTTTAATTTTAATTTTAATTTTTTAATTTTAATTTTAATTTTTAATTTTAATTTTAATTTTAATTTTAATTTTAATTTTTAATTTTAATTTTAATTTTAATTTTAATTTTAATTTTAATTTTAATTTTAATTCTTAATTTTAATTTTAATTTTAATTTTAATTTTAATTTTAATTTTAATTTTAATTTTAATTTTAATTTTAATTTTAATTTTAATTTTAATTTTTAATTTTAATTTTAATTTTAATTTTAATTTTAATTTTAATTTTAATTTTAATTTTAATTTTAATTTTAATTTTAATTTTAATTTTAATTTTAATTTTAATTTTAATTTTTAATTTTTTAATTTTAATTTTAATTTTAATTTTAATTTTAATTTTAATTTTAATTTTAATTTTAATTTTAATTTTAATTTTAATTTTAATTTTAATTTTTTAATTTTAATTTTAATTTTAATTTTAATTTTAATTTTAATTTTAATTTTAATTTTAATTTTAATTTTAATTTTAATTTTAATTTTAATTTTAATTTTAATTTTAATTTTAATTTTAATTTTAATTTTAATTTTAATTTTAATTTCTTAATTTTAATTTTAATTTTAATTTTAATTTTTAATTTTAATTTTAATTTTAATTTTTAATTTTAATTTTAATTTTTAATTTTAATTTTAATTTTAATTTTAATTTTAATTTTAATTTTAATTCTTAATTTTAATTTTAATTTTAATTTTAATTTTTTAATTTTAATTTTAATTTTTTAATTTTAATTTTAATTTTAATTTTAATTTTAATTTTAATTTTAATTCTTAATTTTAATTTTAATTTTAATTTTAATTTTAATTTTAATTTTAATTTTAATTTTAATTTTAATTTTAATTTTAATTTTAATTTTAATTTTAATTTTAATTTTAATTTTAATTTTAATTTTAATTTTAATTTTAATTTTAATTTTAATTTTAATTTTAATTTTAATTTTAATTTTAATTTTAATTTTAATTTTAATTTTAATTTTAATTTTAATTTTAATTTTAATTTTTAATTTTAATTTTAATTTTAATTTCTTAATTTTAATTTTAATTTTAATTTTAATTTTAATTTTAATTTTAATTTTAATTTTAATTTTAATTTTAATTTTAATTTTAATTTTAATTTTAATTTTAATTTTAATTTTAATTTTAATTTTAATTTTAATTTTAATTTTAATTTTAATTTTAATTTTAATTTTAATTTCTTAATTTTAATTTTAATTTTAATTTTAATTTTAATTTTAATTTTAATTTTAATTCTTAATTTTAATTTTAATTTTAATTTTAATTTTAATTTTAATTTTAATTTTAATTTTAATTTTTTAATTTTAATTTTAATTTTAATTTTTAATTTTAATTTTAATTTTAATTTTAATTTTTAATTTTAATTTTAATTTTAATTTTAATTTTAATTTTAATTTTAATTTCTTAATTTTAATTTTAATTTTAATTTTAATTTTAATTTTAATTTTAATTTTAATTTTAATTTTAATTTTAATTTTAATTTTTTAATTTTAATTTTAATTTTAATTTTAATTTTTTAATTTTAATTTTAATTTTAATTTTAATTCTTAATTTTAATTTTAATTTTAATTTTAATTTTAATTTTAATTTTAATTTTAATTTTTAATTCTTAATTTTAATTTTAATTTTAATTTTAATTTTAATTTTAATTTTAATTTTAATTTTAATTTTAATTTTAATTTTAATTCTTAATTTTAATTTTAATTTTAATTTTAATTTTAATTTTAATTTTAATTTTTAATTTTAATTTTAATTTTAATTTTAATTTTAATTTTAATTTTAATTTTAATTTTAATTTTTTAATTTTAATTTTTAATTTTTTAATTTTAATTTTAATTTTTAATTTTAATTTTAATTTTAATTTTAATTTTAATTTTAATTTTTAATTTTAATTTTAATTTTAATTTTAATTTTAATTTTAATTTTAATTTTAATTTTAATTTTAATTTTAATTTTTAATTTTAATTTTAATTTTAATTTTAATTTTAATTTTAATTTTAATTTTAATTTTAATTTTAATTTTTAATTTTAATTTTAATTTTAATTTTAATTTTAATTTTAATTTTAATTTTAATTTTAATTTTAATTTCTTAATTTTAATTTTAATTTTTAATTTTTAATTTTAATTTTAATTTTAATTTTAATTCTTAATTTTAATTTTAATTTTAATTTTAATTTTAATTTTAATTTTAATTTTAATTTTAATTTTAATTTTAATTTTAATTTTAATTTTAATTTTAATTTTAATTTTTTAATTTTAATTTTAATTTTAATTTTAATTTTAATTTTAATTTTAATTTTAATTTTAATTTTTAATTTTAATTTTAATTTTAATTTTAATTTTAATTTTAATTTTAATTTTAATTTTAATTTTAATTTTAATTTTAATTTTAATTTTTTAATTTTAATTTTAATTTTAATTTTAATTTTAATTTTAATTTTAATTTTAATTTTAATTTTAATTTTAATTTTAATTTCTTAATTTTAATTTTAATTTTAATTCTTAATTTTAATTTTAATTTTAATTTTAATTTTAATTTTAATTTTAATTTTTAATTTTAATTTTAATTTTAATTTTAATTTTAATTTTAATTTTAATTTTAATTTTAATTTTAATTTTAATTTTAATTTTTTAATTTTAATTTTAATTTTAATTTTAATTTTAATTCTTAATTTTAATTTTTAATTTTAATTTTAATTTTAATTTTAATTTTAATTTTTAATTTTAATTTTAATTTTAATTTTTAATTTTAATTTTAATTTTTAATTTTAATTCTTAATTTTAATTTTAATTTTAATTTTAATTTTTAATTTTAATTTTTAATTTTAATTCTTAATTTTAATTTTAATTTTAATTTTAATTTTAATTTTAATTTTAATTTTAATTTTAATTTTAATTTTAATTTTAATTTTTTAATTTTAATTTTAATTTTAATTTTAATTTTAATTTTAATTTTAATTTTAATTTTAATTTTAATTTTAATTTTAATTTTTAATTTTAATTTTAATTTTAATTTTAATTTTAATTTTAATTTTAATTTTAATTTTAATTTTAATTTTTTAATTTTAATTTTAATTTTAATTTTTAATTTTAATTTTAATTTTAATTTTAATTTTAATTTTAATTTTAATTTTAATTTCTTAATTTTAATTTTAATTTTAATTTTAATTTTAATTTTAATTTTAATTTTAATTTTAATTTTAATTTTAATTTTAATTTTAATTTTTAATTTTAATTTTTAATTTTAATTTTAATTTTAATTTTAATTTTAATTTTAATTTTAATTTTAATTTTAATTTTAATTTTAATTTTAATTTTAATTTTAATTTTAATTTTAATTTTAATTTTAATTTTAATTTTAATTTTTTAATTTTAATTTTAATTTTAATTTTAATTTTAATTTTAATTTTAATTCTTAATTTTAATTTTAATTTTAATTTTAATTTTAATTTTAATTTTAATTTTAATTTTAATTTTAATTTTAATTTTAATTTTAATTTTAATTTTAATTTTAATTCTTAATTTTAATTTTAATTTTAATTTTAATTTTAATTTTAATTTTAATTTTAATTTTAATTTTAATTTTAATTTTAATTTTTTAATTTTAATTTTAATTTTAATTTTAATTTTAATTTTAATTTTAATTTTAATTTTAATTTTAATTTTAATTTTAATTTTAATTCTTAATTTTAATTTTAATTTTAATTTTAATTTTAATTTTAATTTTAATTTTAATTTTAATTTTAATTTTAATTTTAATTTTAATTTTAATTTTTTAATTCTTAATTTTAATTTTAATTTTAATTTTAATTTTAATTTTAATTTTAATTTTAATTTTAATTTTTAATTTTAATTTTAATTTTAATTTTAATTTTAATTTTAATTTTAATTTTAATTTTAATTTTAATTTTAATTTTAATTTTAATTTTAATTTTAATTTTAATTTTAATTTTAATTTTAATTTTAATTTTAATTTTAATTTTAATTCTTAATTTTAATTTTAATTTTAATTTTAATTTTAATTTTAATTTTAATTTTAATTTTAATTTTAATTCTTAATTTTAATTTTTAATTTTAATTTTAATTTTAATTTTAATTTTAATTTTAATTTTAATTTTAATTTTAATTTTTAATTTTAATTTTAATTTTAATTTTAATTCTTAATTTTAATTTTAATTTTTAATTTTAATTTTTAATTTTAATTTTAATTTTAATTTTAATTTTAATTTTAATTTTAATTTTAATTTTAATTTTAATTTTAATTTTAATTTTAATTTTAATTTTAATTTTAATTTTAATTTTAATTTTTTAATTTTAATTTTAATTTTTAATTTTAATTTTAATTTTAATTTTAATTTTAATTTTAATTTTTAATTTTAATTTTAATTTTAATTTTAATTTTAATTTTAATTTTAATTTTAATTTTAATTTTAATTTTAATTTTAATTTTTAATTTTAATTTTAATTTTAATTTTAATTTTAATTTTAATTTTAATTTTAATTTTAATTTTAATTTTAATTTTAATTTTAATTTTAATTTTAATTTTAATTTTAATTTTAATTTTAATTTTAATTTTAATTTTAATTTTTAATTTTAATTTCTTAATTTTAATTTTAATTTTAATTTTAATTTTAATTTTAATTTTAATTTTTTAATTTTAATTTTAATTTTAATTTTAATTTTAATTTTAATTTTAATTTTAATTTTTAATTTTAATTTTAATTTTTAATTTTAATTTTAATTTTAATTTTTAATTTTAATTTTAATTTTAATTTTTAATTTTAATTTTAATTTTTAATTTTAATTTTAATTTTTAATTTTTAATTTTAATTTTTAATTTTAATTTTAATTTTAATTTTAATTTTAATTTTAATTTTTTAATTTTAATTTTAATTTTAATTTTAATTTTAATTTTAATTTTAATTTTAATTTTAATTTTAATTTTTAATTTTAATTTTAATTCTTAATTTTAATTTTAATTTTAATTTTAATTTTAATTTTAATTTTAATTTTAATTTTAATTTTAATTTTAATTTTAATTTTTAATTTTAATTTTAATTTTAATTTTAATTTTAATTTTAATTTTAATTTTAATTTTAATTTTAATTTTAATTTTTAATTTTAATTTTAATTTTAATTTTAATTTTAATTTTAATTTTAATTTTAATTTTAATTTTAATTTTAATTTTAATTTTAATTTTAATTTTAATTTTAATTTTAATTCTTAATTTTAATTTTAATTTTAATTTTAATTTTAATTTTAATTTTAATTTTAATTTTAATTTTAATTTTTTAATTTTAATTTTAATTTTAATTCTTAATTTTAATTTTAATTTTAATTTTAATTTTAATTTTAATTTTAATTTTAATTTTAATTTTAATTTTTAATTTTAATTTTAATTTTTAATTTTAATTCTTAATTTTAATTTTAATTTTAATTTTAATTTTAATTTTAATTTTAATTTTAATTTTAATTTTAATTTTAATTTTAATTTTAATTTTAATTTTAATTTTAATTTTAATTCTTAATTTTAATTTTAATTTTAATTTTAATTTTAATTTTTTAATTTTAATTTTAATTTTAATTTTAATTTTAATTTTAATTTTTTAATTTTAATTTTAATTTTAATTTTAATTTTAATTTTAATTTTAATTTTTTAATTTTAATTTTAATTTTAATTTTAATTTTAATTTTAATTTTAATTTTAATTTTAATTTTAATTTTAATTTTAATTTTAATTTTAATTTTTAATTTTAATTTTTTAATTTTAATTTTAATTTTAATTTTAATTTTAATTTTAATTTTAATTTTAATTTTAATTTTAATTTTAATTTTAATTTTAATTTTAATTTTAATTTTAATTTTAATTTTAATTTTAATTTTAATTTTAATTTTAATTTTTAATTTTAATTCTTAATTTTAATTTTAATTTTAATTTTAATTTTAATTTTAATTTTTTAATTTTAATTTTAATTTTAATTTTAATTTTTAATTTTAATTTTAATTTTAATTTTAATTTTAATTTTAATTTTAATTTTAATTTTAATTTTAATTTTAATTCTTAATTTTAATTTTAATTTTAATTTTAATTTTAATTTTTAATTTTAATTTTTAATTTTAATTTTAATTTTTAATTTTAATTTTAATTTTAATTTTAATTTTAATTTTAATTCTTAATTTTAATTTTAATTCTTAATTTTAATTTTAATTTTAATTTTAATTTTAATTTTAATTTTAATTTTTTAATTTTAATTTTAATTTTAATTTTAATTTTAATTTTAATTCTTAATTTTAATTTTTAATTTTAATTTTAATTTTAATTTTAATTTTAATTTTAATTTTAATTTTTTAATTTTAATTTTAATTTTAATTTTAATTTTAATTTTAATTTTAATTTTAATTTTAATTTTAATTTTAATTTTAATTTTAATTTTAATTTTAATTTTAATTTTAATTTTAATTTTAATTTTAATTTTAATTTTAATTTTAATTTTAATTTTAATTTTAATTTTAATTCTTAATTTTAATTTTAATTTTAATTTTAATTTTAATTTTAATTTTAATTTTAATTTTAATTTTAATTTTAATTTTAATTTTAATTTTAATTTTAATTTTAATTTTAATTTTAATTCTTAATTTTAATTTTAATTTTAATTTTAATTTTAATTTTAATTTTAATTTTAATTTTAATTTTAATTTTAATTTTTTAATTTTAATTTTAATTTTAATTTTAATTTTAATTTTAATTTTAATTTTAATTTTAATTTTTAATTTTAATTTTAATTTTAATTTTAATTTTAATTTTAATTTTAATTTTAATTCTTAATTTTAATTTTAATTTTAATTTTTAATTTTAATTTTAATTTTAATTTTAATTTTAATTTTTTAATTTTAATTTTTAATTTTAATTTTTAATTTTAATTTTAATTTTAATTTTAATTTTAATTTTAATTTTAATTTTAATTTTAATTTTAATTTTTTAATTTTAATTTTAATTTTAATTTTAATTTTAATTTTAATTTTAATTTTAATTTTAATTTTAATTTTAATTTTTTAATTTTAATTTTAATTTTAATTCTTAATTTTAATTTTAATTTTAATTTTAATTTTAATTTTTAATTTTAATTTTAATTTTAATTTTAATTTTAATTTTAATTTTAATTTTAATTTTAATTTTAATTTTAATTTTTTAATTTTAATTTTAATTTTAATTTTAATTTTAATTTTAATTTTTAATTTTAATTTTAATTTTAATTTTAATTTTAATTTTAATTTTAATTTTAATTTTAATTTTAATTTTAATTTCTTAATTTTAATTTTTAATTTTAATTTTAATTTTAATTTTAATTTTAATTTTAATTTTTTAATTTTAATTTTAATTTTAATTTTAATTTTAATTTTAATTTTAATTCTTAATTTTAATTTTAATTTTAATTTTTAATTTTAATTTTAATTTTAATTTTAATTTTAATTTTAATTTTAATTTTAATTTTAATTTTAATTTTAATTTTAATTTTAATTTTAATTTTAATTTTTAATTTTAATTCTTAATTTTAATTTTAATTTTAATTTTAATTTTAATTTTAATTTTAATTTTAATTTTAATTTTAATTTTAATTTTAATTTTAATTTTAATTTTAATTTTAATTTTAATTTTAATTTTAATTTTAATTCTTAATTTTAATTTTAATTTTAATTTTAATTTTAATTTTAATTTTAATTTTTTAATTTTAATTTTAATTTTAATTTTAATTTTAATTTTTAATTTTAATTTTAATTTTAATTTTAATTTTAATTTTAATTTTAATTTTAATTTTAATTTTAATTTTAATTTTAATTTTAATTTTTAATTTTAATTTTAATTTTAATTTTTAATTTTAATTTTAATTTTAATTTTAATTTTAATTTTAATTTTAATTTTAATTTTAATTTTAATTTTAATTTTAATTTTAATTTTTAATTTTAATTTTAATTCTTAATTTTAATTTTAATTTTAATTTTAATTTTAATTTTAATTTTAATTTTAATTTTAATTTTAATTTTAATTCTTAATTTTAATTTTAATTTTAATTTTAATTTTAATTTTAATTTTAATTTTAATTTTAATTTTAATTTTTAATTTTAATTTTAATTTTTAATTTTAATTTTAATTTTAATTTTAATTTTAATTTTAATTTTAATTTCTTAATTTTAATTTTAATTTTAATTTTAATTTTAATTTTAATTTTAATTTTAATTTTAATTTTAATTTTAATTTTAATTTTAATTTTAATTTTAATTTTAATTTTAATTTTAATTTTAATTTTAATTTTAATTTTTAATTTTAATTTTAATTTTTAATTTTAATTTTAATTTTAATTTTAATTTTAATTTTAATTTTAATTTTAATTTTAATTTTAATTCTTAATTTTAATTTTAATTTTAATTTTAATTTTAATTTTAATTTTAATTTTTAATTTTAATTTTAATTTTAATTCTTAATTTTAATTTTAATTTTAATTTTAATTTTAATTTTAATTTTAATTTTAATTTTAATTTTAATTTTAATTTTAATTTCTTAATTTTAATTTTAATTTTAATTTTAATTTTAATTTTAATTTTAATTTTAATTTTAATTTTAATTTTAATTTTAATTCTTAATTTTAATTTTAATTTTAATTTTAATTTTAATTTTAATTCTTAATTTTAATTTTAATTTTAATTTTAATTTTAATTTTAATTTTTTAATTTTAATTTTAATTTTAATTTTTAATTTTAATTTTAATTTTAATTTTAATTTTAATTTTAATTTTTTAATTTTAATTTTAATTTTAATTTTAATTTTTAATTTTAATTTTAATTTTAATTTTAATTTTAATTTTAATTTTAATTTTTTAATTTTAATTTTAATTTTTAATTTTAATTTTAATTTTAATTTTAATTTTAATTTTAATTTTAATTTTAATTTTAATTTTAATTTTAATTTTTAATTTTAATTCTTAATTTTAATTTTAATTTTAATTTTAATTTTAATTTTAATTTTAATTTTAATTTTTAATTTTAATTTTTAATTTTAATTTTAATTTTAATTTTAATTCTTAATTTTTAATTTTAATTTTAATTTTAATTTTAATTTTAATTTTAATTTTAATTTTAATTTTAATTTTAATTTTAATTTTAATTTTAATTCTTAATTTTAATTTTTAATTTTAATTTTTAATTTTAATTTTAATTTTAATTTTAATTTTAATTTTTAATTTTAATTTTAATTTTAATTTTAATTTTAATTTTTAATTTTAATTTTAATTTTAATTTTAATTTTAATTTTAATTTTAATTTTTAATTTTAATTTTAATTTTAATTTTAATTTTAATTTTAATTTTAATTTTAATTTTAATTTTAATTTTAATTTTAATTTTAATTTTAATTTTAATTTTAATTTTTAATTTTAATTTTAATTTTTTAATTTTAATTTTAATTTTAATTTTAATTTTAATTTTTAATTTTAATTTTAATTTTAATTTTAATTTTAATTTTAATTTTAATTTTAATTTTAATTTTAATTTTAATTTTAATTTTAATTTTAATTTTAATTTTAATTTTAATTTTAATTTTAATTTTAATTTTTAATTTTAATTTTAATTCTTAATTTTAATTTTAATTTTAATTCTTAATTTTAATTTTAATTTTAATTTTAATTTTAATTTTAATTTTAATTTTAATTTTAATTTTAATTTTAATTCTTAATTTTAATTTTAATTTTAATTTTAATTTTAATTTTAATTTTAATTTTAATTTTAATTTTAATTTTAATTTTAATTTTAATTTTAATTTTAATTTTAATTTTTTAATTTTAATTTTAATTTTAATTTTAATTTTAATTTTAATTTTAATTTTAATTTTTAATTTTAATTTTAATTTTAATTTTAATTTTAATTTTAATTTTAATTCTTAATTTTAATTTTAATTTTAATTTTAATTTTAATTTTAATTTTAATTTTAATTTTAATTTTAATTTTAATTCTTAATTTTAATTTTAATTTTAATTTTAATTTTAATTTTAATTTTAATTCTTAATTTTAATTTTAATTTTAATTTTAATTTTAATTTTAATTTTAATTTTAATTTTAATTTTAATTTTAATTTTAATTTTAATTTTTTAATTTTAATTTTAATTTTAATTTTAATTTTAATTTTAATTTTAATTTTAATTTTAATTTTAATTTTAATTTTAATTTTTAATTTTAATTTTAATTTTAATTTTAATTTTAATTTTAATTTTAATTTCTTAATTTTAATTTTAATTTTAATTCTTAATTTTAATTCTTAATTTTAATTTTAATTTTAATTTTAATTTTAATTTTAATTTTAATTTTTTAATTTTAATTTTAATTTTAATTTTAATTTTAATTTTAATTTTAATTTTAATTTTAATTTTAATTTTAATTTTAATTTTAATTTTAATTTTAATTTTAATTTTAATTTTAATTTTAATTTTAATTTTAATTTTAATTTTAATTTTAATTTTAATTTTAATTTTAATTTTAATTTTAATTTTAATTTTAATTTTAATTTTTTAATTTTAATTTTAATTTTAATTTTAATTTTAATTTTAATTTTAATTTTAATTTTAATTTTAATTTTAATTTTAATTTTAATTTTAATTTTAATTTTAATTTTTTAATTTTAATTTTAATTTTAATTTTAATTTTTTAATTTTAATTTTAATTTTAATTTTAATTTTAATTTTAATTTTTAATTTTAATTTTAATTTTAATTTTAATTTTAATTTTAATTTTAATTTTAATTTTAATTCTTAATTTTAATTTTAATTTTAATTTTAATTTTAATTTTAATTTTAATTTTAATTTTAATTTTAATTTTAATTTTTAATTTTAATTTTAATTTTAATTTTAATTCTTAATTTTAATTTTAATTTTAATTTTAATTTTAATTTTAATTTTTAATTCTTAATTTTAATTTTAATTTTAATTTTTAATTTTTAATTTTAATTTTAATTTTAATTTTAATTTTAATTTTTAATTTTAATTTTTAATTTTTAATTTTAATTTTAATTTTAATTTTAATTTTAATTTTAATTTTAATTTTAATTTTAATTTTTAATTTTAATTTTAATTTTAATTTTAATTTTAATTTTAATTTTTTAATTTTTAATTTTAATTTTTAATTTTAATTTTAATTTTAATTTTAATTTTAATTTTAATTTTAATTTTAATTTTTTAATTTTAATTTTAATTTTAATTTTAATTTTTAATTTTTAATTTTAATTTTAATTTTAATTTTAATTTTTAATTTTAATTTTAATTTTAATTTTTAATTTTAATTTTAATTTTAATTTTTAATTTTTAATTTTAATTTTTTAATTTTAATTTTAATTTTAATTTTAATTTTAATTTTAATTTTAATTTTAATTTTAATTTTAATTTTAATTCTTAATTTTAATTTTAATTTTAATTTTAATTTTAATTTTAATTCTTAATTTTAATTTTAATTTTAATTTTAATTTTAATTTTAATTTTTAATTTTAATTTTAATTTTAATTTTAATTTTAATTTTAATTCTTAATTTTAATTTTAATTTTAATTTTAATTTTAATTTTAATTTTAATTTTAATTTTAATTTTAATTTTAATTCTTAATTTTAATTTTAATTTTAATTTTAATTTTAATTTCTTAATTTTAATTTTAATTTTAATTTTAATTTTAATTTTAATTTTTAATTTTTTAATTTTAATTTTAATTTTAATTTTTAATTTTAATTTTAATTTTAATTTTAATTCTTAATTTTAATTTTAATTTTAATTTTAATTTTAATTTTAATTTTAATTTTAATTTTAATTTTAATTTTAATTTTAATTTTAATTTTTTAATTTTAATTTTAATTTTAATTTTAATTCTTAATTTTAATTTTAATTTTAATTTTAATTTTAATTTTAATTTTAATTTTAATTTTAATTTTAATTTTAATTTTTAATTTTAATTTTAATTTTAATTTTAATTTTAATTTTAATTTTAATTTTAATTTTAATTTTAATTTTAATTCTTAATTTTAATTTTAATTTTAATTTTAATTTTAATTTTAATTTTTAATTTTAATTTTAATTTTAATTTTAATTTTAATTTTAATTTTAATTTTAATTTTAATTTTAATTTTAATTTTAATTTTAATTTTAATTTTAATTTTAATTTTAATTTTAATTTTAATTTTAATTTTAATTTTTTAATTTTAATTTTAATTTTAATTTTAATTTTAATTTTAATTTTAATTTTAATTTTAATTTTTAATTTTAATTTTAATTTTAATTTTAATTTTAATTTTAATTTTAATTTTAATTTTAATTTTAATTTTAATTTTAATTTTTTAATTTTAATTTTAATTTTAATTTTAATTTCTTAATTTTAATTTTAATTTTAATTTTAATTTTAATTTTAATTTTAATTTTAATTTTAATTTTAATTCTTAATTTTTAATTTTAATTTTAATTTTAATTTTAATTTTAATTTTAATTTTAATTTTAATTTTAATTTTAATTTTAATTTTAATTTTAATTTTAATTTTAATTTTAATTTTAATTTTAATTCTTAATTTTAATTTTAATTTTAATTTTTTAATTTTAATTTTAATTTTAATTTTTAATTTTTAATTTTAATTTTAATTTTTAATTTTAATTTTAATTTTAATTTTAATTTTTTAATTTTAATTTTAATTTTAATTTTAATTTTAATTTTAATTTTAATTTTAATTTTAATTTTAATTTTAATTTTAATTTTAATTTTAATTTTAATTTTAATTTTTAATTTCTTAATTTTAATTTTAATTTTTAATTTTAATTTTAATTTTAATTTTAATTTTAATTTTAATTTTAATTTTAATTTTAATTTTAATTTTAATTTTTTAATTTTAATTTTAATTTTAATTTTTAATTTTTAATTTTAATTTTTTAATTTTAATTTTAATTTTAATTTTAATTTTAATTTTAATTTTAATTTTAATTTTAATTCTTAATTTTAATTTTAATTTTAATTTTAATTTTTTAATTTTAATTTTAATTTTAATTTTAATTTTAATTTTAATTTTAATTTTTAATTTTAATTTTTAATTTTAATTTTAATTTTAATTTTAATTTTAATTTTAATTCTTAATTTTAATTTTAATTTTAATTTTAATTTTAATTTTAATTTTAATTTTTAATTTTAATTTTAATTTTAATTTTAATTTTAATTTTAATTTTAATTTTAATTTTAATTTTTAATTTCTTAATTTTAATTTTAATTTTAATTTTAATTTTAATTTTAATTTTAATTTTAATTTTTAATTTTAATTTTAATTTTAATTTTAATTTTAATTTTAATTTTTAATTTTAATTTTAATTTTAATTTTAATTTTAATTTTTAATTTTAATTTTAATTTTAATTTTAATTTTAATTTTAATTTTAATTTTAATTTTAATTTTAATTTTAATTTTAATTTTAATTTTAATTTTAATTTTAATTTTAATTTTAATTTTAATTTTAATTTCTTAATTTTAATTTTAATTTTAATTTTAATTTTAATTTTAATTTTAATTTTAATTTTAATTTTAATTTTAATTTTAATTTTAATTTTAATTTTAATTTTAATTTTAATTCTTAATTTTAATTTTAATTTTAATTTTAATTTTTTAATTTTAATTTTAATTTTAATTTTAATTTTAATTTTAATTTTAATTTTTAATTTTAATTTTAATTTTAATTTTTAATTTTAATTTTAATTTTAATTTTAATTTTAATTTTAATTTTAATTTTAATTTTAATTTTAATTTTAATTTTAATTTTAATTTTAATTTTAATTTTAATTTTAATTCTTAATTTTAATTTTAATTTTTAATTTTAATTTTAATTTTAATTTTAATTTTAATTTTTAATTTTAATTTTAATTTTAATTTTAATTTTTAATTTTAATTTTTAATTTTAATTTTAATTTTAATTTTAATTTTAATTTTAATTTTAATTTTAATTTTAATTTTTAATTTTAATTTTAATTTTTAATTTTAATTTTAATTTTAATTTTAATTTTAATTTTAATTTTTAATTTTAATTTTAATTTTAATTTTAATTTTTAATTTTAATTTTTAATTTTAATTTTTAATTTTAATTTTAATTTTAATTTTAATTTTAATTTTAATTTTAATTTTAATTTTAATTTTAATTTTAATTTTAATTTTTAATTTTAATTTTAATTTTAATTTTAATTTTAATTTTAATTTTAATTTTAATTTTAATTTTAATTTTAATTTTAATTTTAATTTCTTAATTTTAATTTTAATTTTAATTTTAATTTTAATTTTTAATTTTAATTTTAATTTTAATTTTAATTTTAATTTTAATTTTAATTTTAATTTTTTAATTCTTAATTTTAATTTTAATTTTTAATTTTAATTTTAATTTTAATTTTAATTTTAATTTTAATTTTAATTTTAATTTTTTAATTTTAATTTTAATTTTAATTTTAATTTTAATTTTAATTTTAATTTTAATTTTAATTTTAATTTTTTAATTTTAATTTTAATTTTTAATTTTAATTTTAATTTTAATTTTTAATTTTAATTTTAATTTTAATTTTAATTTTAATTTTAATTTTAATTTTAATTTTTTAATTTTAATTTTAATTTTAATTTTAATTTTAATTTTAATTTTAATTTTAATTTTAATTTTAATTTTAATTTTAATTTTAATTTTAATTTTAATTTTAATTTTAATTTTAATTTTAATTTTAATTTCTTAATTTTAATTTTAATTTTAATTTTTAATTTTAATTTTAATTTTTAATTCTTAATTTTTAATTTTAATTTTAATTTTAATTTTAATTTTAATTTTAATTTTAATTTTAATTTTAATTTTAATTTTAATTTTAATTTTAATTTTAATTTTTAATTTTAATTTTAATTTTAATTTTTAATTTTAATTTTAATTTTTAATTTTAATTTTAATTTTAATTTTAATTTTAATTTTAATTTTAATTTTAATTTTTTAATTTTAATTTTAATTTTAATTTTAATTTTAATTTTAATTTTAATTTTAATTTTAATTTTAATTTTAATTTTAATTTTAATTTTAATTTTAATTTTAATTTTAATTTTAATTTTAATTTTAATTTTAATTTTAATTTTAATTTTAATTTTAATTTTAATTTTAATTTTAATTTTTTAATTTTAATTTTAATTTTAATTTTAATTTTAATTTTAATTTCTTAATTTTAATTTTAATTTTAATTTTAATTTTTAATTTTAATTTTAATTTTAATTTTAATTTTAATTTTTTAATTTTAATTTTAATTTTAATTTTAATTTTAATTCTTAATTTTAATTTTAATTTTAATTTTAATTTTAATTTTTTAATTTTAATTTTAATTTTAATTTTAATTTTAATTTTAATTTTAATTTTAATTCTTAATTTTAATTTTAATTTTAATTTTAATTTTAATTTTAATTTTTTAATTTTAATTTTAATTTTAATTTTAATTTTAATTTTAATTTTTAATTTTAATTTTAATTTTAATTTTAATTTTAATTTTAATTTCTTAATTTTAATTTTAATTTTAATTTTTAATTTTAATTTTAATTTTAATTTTAATTTTAATTTTAATTTTAATTTTAATTTTAATTTTAATTTTAATTTTAATTTTAATTTTAATTTTAATTTTAATTTTAATTTTAATTTTAATTTTAATTTTAATTTTAATTTTAATTTTAATTTTAATTTTAATTTTAATTTTAATTTTAATTTTAATTTTAATTTTAATTTTTTAATTTTAATTTTAATTTTAATTTTAATTTTAATTTTTAATTTTAATTTTAATTTTTTAATTTTAATTTTAATTTTAATTTTAATTTTAATTTTAATTTTAATTTTAATTTTAATTTTAATTTTAATTTTAATTTTAATTTTAATTTTTTAATTTTAATTTTAATTTTAATTTTAATTTTTAATTTTAATTTTAATTTTTAATTTTAATTTTAATTTTTAATTTTAATTTTAATTTTAATTTTAATTTTAATTTTAATTTTAATTTTAATTTTTTAATTTTAATTTTAATTTTAATTTTAATTTTAATTTTAATTTTAATTTTAATTTTAATTTTTTAATTTTAATTTTAATTTTAATTTTAATTTTAATTTTAATTTTAATTTTAATTTTAATTTTAATTTTAATTTTAATTTTAATTTTAATTTTAATTTTAATTTTAATTTTAATTTTAATTTTAATTTTAATTTTAATTTTAATTTTTTAATTTTAATTTTAATTTTAATTTTAATTTTAATTTTAATTTTAATTTTAATTTTAATTTTAATTTTAATTTTAATTTTAATTTCTTAATTTTAATTTTAATTTTAATTTTAATTTTAATTTTAATTTTAATTTTAATTTTAATTTTAATTTTAATTTTAATTTTAATTTTAATTTTAATTTTAATTTTAATTTTAATTTTTAATTTTAATTTTAATTTTAATTTTTAATTTTAATTTTAATTTTAATTTTAATTTTAATTTTAATTTTAATTTTAATTTTAATTTTAATTTTAATTCTTAATTTTTAATTTTTTAATTTTAATTTTAATTTTAATTTTAATTTTAATTTTAATTTTAATTTTAATTTTAATTTTAATTTTAATTTTAATTTTAATTTTTAATTTTAATTTTAATTTTAATTTTAATTTTAATTTTAATTTTAATTTTAATTTTAATTTTAATTTTAATTTTTAATTTTAATTTTTTAATTTTAATTTTAATTTTAATTTTAATTTTAATTTTAATTTTAATTTTAATTTTAATTTTAATTTTAATTTTAATTTTAATTTTAATTTTAATTTTAATTTTAATTTTAATTTTAATTTTTAATTTTAATTTTAATTTTAATTTTAATTTTAATTTTAATTTTAATTTTAATTTTTAATTTTAATTTTAATTTTAATTTTAATTTTAATTTTAATTCTTAATTTTAATTTTAATTTTTAATTTTAATTTTAATTTTAATTTTAATTTTAATTTTAATTTTAATTTTAATTTTAATTTTAATTTTAATTTTAATTTTAATTTTAATTTTAATTTTAATTTTAATTTTAATTTTAATTTTAATTTTAATTTTTAATTTTAATTTTAATTTTAATTTTAATTTTAATTTTTAATTTTAATTTTAATTTTAATTTTAATTTTAATTTTAATTTTAATTTTAATTTTAATTTTAATTTTAATTTTAATTTTTAATTTTAATTTTAATTTTAATTTTAATTTTAATTTTAATTTTAATTTTAATTTTAATTTTAATTTTAATTTTAATTTTAATTTTAATTTTTTAATTTTAATTTTAATTTTAATTTTAATTTTAATTTTAATTCTTAATTTTAATTTTAATTTTTTAATTTTAATTTTAATTTTAATTTTAATTTTAATTTTAATTTTAATTTTAATTTTAATTTTAATTTTAATTTTAATTTTAATTTTAATTTTAATTTTTAATTTTAATTTTAATTTTAATTTTAATTTTAATTTTAATTTTTTAATTTTAATTTTAATTTTAATTTTTAATTTTAATTTTAATTCTTAATTTTAATTTTTAATTTTAATTTTAATTTTAATTTTAATTTTAATTTTAATTTTAATTTTAATTTTAATTTTAATTTTAATTTTTAATTTTAATTTTAATTTTTTAATTTTAATTTTAATTTTTAATTTTAATTTTAATTTTAATTTTAATTTTAATTTTAATTTTAATTTTAATTTTAATTTTTAATTTTAATTTTAATTTTAATTCTTAATTTTAATTTTAATTTTAATTTTAATTTTAATTTTAATTTTAATTTTAATTTTAATTTTAATTTTAATTTTAATTTTAATTTTTTAATTTTAATTTTTAATTTTAATTTTAATTTTAATTTTAATTTTAATTTTAATTTTAATTTTAATTTCTTAATTTTAATTTTTTAATTTTAATTTTAATTTTAATTTTTTAATTTTAATTTTAATTTTAATTTTAATTTTAATTTTAATTTTAATTTTAATTTTAATTTTAATTTTAATTTTAATTTTAATTTTAATTTTAATTTTAATTTTAATTTTAATTTTAATTTTAATTTTAATTTTAATTTTAATTTTAATTTTAATTTTAATTTTAATTTTAATTTTAATTTTAATTTTAATTTTAATTTTAATTTCTTAATTTTAATTTTAATTTTAATTTTTTAATTTTAATTTTAATTTTAATTTTAATTTTAATTTTAATTTTAATTTTAATTTTAATTTTAATTTTAATTTTAATTTTAATTTTAATTTTAATTTTAATTTTAATTTTAATTTTAATTTTAATTTTAATTTTAATTTTAATTTTAATTTTAATTTTAATTTTTAATTTTAATTTTAATTTTAATTTTAATTTTAATTTTAATTTTAATTTTTAATTTTAATTTTAATTTTAATTTTAATTTTAATTTTAATTTTAATTTTAATTTTAATTTTAATTTTAATTTTAATTTTAATTTTAATTTTAATTTTAATTTTAATTCTTAATTTTAATTTTAATTTTAATTTTAATTTTAATTTTTAATTTTAATTTTAATTTTAATTTTAATTTTAATTTTAATTTTAATTTTTTAATTTTAATTTTAATTTTAATTTTAATTTTTTAATTTTAATTTTAATTTTAATTTTTAATTTTAATTCTTAATTTTAATTTTAATTTTAATTTTAATTTTAATTTTAATTTTAATTTTAATTTTAATTTTTTAATTTTAATTTTAATTTTAATTTTAATTTTAATTTTAATTTTAATTTTAATTTTAATTTTAATTTTAATTTTTAATTTTAATTTTAATTTTTAATTTTAATTTTAATTTTAATTTTTAATTTTAATTTTTAATTTTAATTTTAATTTTAATTTTAATTTTAATTTTAATTTTAATTTTAATTTTAATTTTTAATTTTAATTTTAATTTTAATTTTAATTTTAATTTTAATTTTTTAATTTTAATTTTAATTTTAATTTTAATTTTAATTTTAATTTTAATTTTAATTTTAATTTTAATTTTAATTTTAATTTTAATTTTTAATTTTAATTTTAATTTTAATTTTAATTTTAATTTTAATTTTAATTTTAATTTTAATTTTAATTTTAATTTTAATTTTAATTTTAATTTTAATTTTAATTTTAATTTTAATTTTAATTTTAATTTTAATTTTAATTTTTTAATTTTAATTTTAATTTTAATTTTAATTTTAATTTTAATTTTTTAATTTTAATTTTAATTTTAATTTTAATTTTAATTTTAATTTTAATTTTAATTTTAATTTTAATTTTAATTTTAATTTTAATTTTAATTTTAATTTTAATTTTTAATTTTAATTTTAATTCTTAATTTTAATTTTAATTTTTTAATTTTAATTTTAATTTTAATTTTAATTTTAATTTTAATTTTAATTTTAATTTTAATTTTAATTTTAATTTTTTAATTTTAATTTTAATTTTAATTTTAATTTTAATTTTAATTTTAATTTTAATTTTAATTTTAATTTTAATTTTAATTTTTAATTTTAATTTTAATTTTAATTTTAATTTTAATTTTAATTTTAATTTTAATTTTTAATTTTAATTTTAATTTTAATTTTAATTTTTAATTTTAATTTTAATTTTAATTTTAATTTTAATTTTAATTTTAATTTTAATTTTTAATTTTAATTTTAATTTTAATTTTAATTTTTAATTTTAATTTTAATTTTAATTTTAATTTTAATTTTAATTTTAATTTTAATTTTAATTTCTTAATTTTAATTTTAATTTTAATTTTAATTTTTAATTTTAATTTTAATTTTAATTTTAATTTTTAATTTTAATTTTAATTTTAATTTTTAATTTTAATTTTTTAATTTTAATTTTAATTTTAATTTTAATTTTAATTTTAATTTTAATTTTAATTTTAATTTTAATTTTTAATTTTAATTTTAATTTTAATTTTAATTTTAATTTTAATTTTAATTTTAATTTTAATTTTAATTTTAATTTTAATTTTAATTTTAATTTTAATTTCTTAATTTTAATTTTAATTTTAATTTTAATTTTAATTTTAATTTTAATTTTAATTTTAATTTTAATTTTAATTTTAATTTTAATTTTAATTTTAATTTTAATTTTAATTTTAATTTTAATTTTAATTTTAATTTTAATTTTTTAATTTTAATTTTAATTTTAATTTTAATTTTAATTTTAATTTTAATTTTAATTTTAATTTTAATTTTAATTTTAATTTTAATTTTAATTTTTAATTTTAATTTTAATTTTAATTTTAATTTTAATTTTAATTTTAATTCTTAATTTTAATTTTAATTTTAATTTTAATTTTAATTTTAATTTTAATTTTAATTTTTAATTTTAATTTTAATTTTAATTTTAATTTTAATTTTAATTTTTAATTTTAATTTTAATTTTAATTTTAATTTTAATTTTAATTTTAATTTTAATTTTAATTTTTTAATTTTAATTTTAATTTTAATTCTTAATTTTAATTTTTAATTTTAATTTTAATTTCTTAATTTTAATTTTAATTTTAATTTTAATTTTAATTTTAATTTTAATTTTAATTTTAATTTTAATTTTAATTTTAATTTTAATTTTAATTTTAATTTTTTAATTTTAATTTTAATTTTAATTTTTAATTTTAATTTTAATTTTTTAATTTTAATTTTAATTTTAATTTTAATTTTAATTTTAATTTTAATTTTAATTTTAATTTTTAATTTTAATTTTAATTTTAATTTTAATTTTAATTTTTTAATTTTAATTTTAATTTTAATTTTAATTTTAATTTTAATTTTAATTTTAATTTTAATTTTAATTTTAATTTTAATTTTTAATTTTAATTTTAATTTTTAATTTTAATTTTAATTTTAATTTTTAATTTTAATTTTAATTTTAATTTTAATTTTAATTTTAATTTTAATTTTAATTTTAATTCTTAATTTTAATTCTTAATTTTAATTTTAATTTTTAATTTTAATTTTAATTTTAATTTTAATTTTAATTTTAATTTTAATTTTAATTTTAATTTTAATTTTAATTTTAATTTTAATTTTAATTTTAATTTTAATTTTAATTTTAATTTTAATTTTAATTTTAATTTTAATTTTTAATTTTAATTTTAATTTTAATTTTAATTTTTTAATTTTAATTTTAATTTTAATTTTAATTTTAATTTTAATTTTAATTTTAATTTTAATTTTAATTTTAATTTTTAATTTTAATTTTAATTTTAATTTTTAATTTTAATTTTAATTTTAATTTTAATTTTAATTTTAATTTTTAATTTTAATTTTAATTTTAATTTTAATTTTAATTTTTTAATTTTAATTTTAATTTTAATTTTAATTTTAATTTTAATTTTTAATTTTAATTTTAATTTTAATTTTAATTTTAATTTTAATTTTAATTTTAATTTTAATTTTAATTTTAATTTCTTAATTTTAATTTTAATTTTAATTTTAATTTTAATTTTAATTTTTAATTTTAATTTTAATTTTAATTTTAATTTTAATTTTAATTTTAATTTTTTAATTTTAATTTTAATTTTAATTTTAATTTTAATTTTAATTTTAATTTTAATTTTAATTTTAATTTTAATTTTAATTTTTAATTTTAATTTTAATTTTTTAATTTTAATTTTAATTTTAATTTTTAATTTTAATTTTAATTTTAATTTTAATTTTAATTTTAATTTTAATTTTAATTTTAATTTTAATTTTTAATTTTAATTTTAATTTTTAATTTTAATTTTAATTTTAATTCTTAATTTTAATTTTAATTTTAATTTTAATTTTTAATTTTAATTTTAATTTTAATTTTAATTTTAATTTTAATTTTAATTTTAATTTTTAATTTTAATTTTAATTTTAATTTTAATTTTTAATTTTAATTTTAATTTTAATTTTAATTTTAATTTTAATTTTAATTTTAATTTCTTAATTTTAATTTTAATTTTAATTTTAATTTTTTAATTTTAATTTTAATTTTAATTTTAATTTTAATTTTAATTTTAATTTTAATTTTAATTTTAATTTTTTAATTTTAATTTTAATTTTAATTTTAATTTTAATTTTAATTTTAATTTTAATTTTAATTTTTTAATTTTAATTTTAATTTTAATTTTAATTTTTAATTTTTAATTTTAATTTTAATTCTTAATTTTAATTTTAATTTTAATTTTAATTTTAATTTTAATTTTAATTTTAATTTTAATTTTAATTTTAATTTTAATTTTAATTTTAATTTTTAATTTTAATTTTAATTTTAATTTTAATTTTAATTTTAATTTTAATTTTAATTTTAATTTTAATTTTAATTTCTTAATTTTAATTTTAATTTTAATTTTTTAATTTTAATTTTAATTTTAATTTTTTAATTTTAATTTTAATTTTAATTTTAATTTTAATTTTAATTTTAATTTTAATTTTAATTTTAATTTTAATTTTAATTTTAATTTTAATTTTAATTTTAATTTTAATTCTTAATTTTTAATTTTAATTTTAATTTTAATTCTTAATTTTAATTTTAATTTTAATTTTAATTTTAATTTTAATTTTAATTTTAATTTTAATTTCTTAATTTTAATTTTAATTTTAATTTTAATTTTAATTTTTAATTTTAATTTTAATTTTAATTTTAATTTTAATTTTAATTTTAATTTCTTAATTTTAATTTTAATTTTAATTTTAATTTTAATTTTAATTTTAATTTTAATTTTAATTTTAATTTTAATTTTAATTTTAATTTTAATTTTAATTTTAATTTTAATTTTAATTTTAATTTTTTAATTTTAATTTTAATTTTAATTTTAATTTTAATTTTAATTCTTAATTTTAATTTTAATTTTAATTTTAATTTTAATTTTAATTTTAATTTTAATTTTTTAATTTTAATTTTAATTTTAATTTTTAATTTTAATTTTAATTTTAATTTTAATTTTAATTTTAATTTTAATTTTAATTTTAATTTTAATTTTAATTTTAATTTTAATTTTAATTTTAATTTTTAATTTTAATTTTTAATTTTAATTTTAATTCTTAATTTTAATTTTTAATTTTAATTTTAATTTTAATTTTAATTTTAATTTTAATTTTAATTTTAATTTTAATTTTAATTTTAATTTTAATTTTTTAATTTTAATTTTAATTTTAATTTTAATTTTAATTTTAATTTTTTAATTTTAATTTTAATTTTAATTTTAATTTTAATTTTAATTTTTAATTTTAATTTTAATTTTAATTTTAATTTTAATTTTTAATTTTAATTTTAATTCTTAATTTTAATTTTAATTTTAATTTTAATTTTAATTTTAATTTTTAATTTTAATTTTAATTTTAATTCTTAATTTTAATTTTAATTTTAATTTTAATTTTAATTTTAATTTTAATTTTAATTTTAATTTTAATTTTAATTTTAATTTTAATTTTAATTTTAATTTTAATTTTAATTTTTAATTTTTAATTTTAATTTTAATTTTAATTTTAATTTTAATTTTAATTTTAATTTTAATTTTAATTCTTAATTTTAATTTTAATTTTAATTTTAATTTTAATTTTTTAATTTTAATTTTTAATTTTAATTTTAATTTTAATTTTAATTTTAATTTTAATTTTAATTTTAATTCTTAATTTTAATTTTAATTTTAATTTTAATTTTAATTTTAATTTTAATTTTAATTTTAATTTTAATTTTAATTCTTAATTTTAATTTTTAATTTTAATTTTAATTTTAATTTTTTAATTTTAATTTTAATTTTAATTTTAATTTTTAATTTTAATTTTAATTTTAATTTTAATTTTAATTTTAATTTTAATTTTAATTTTAATTTTAATTTTTAATTTTAATTTTAATTTTAATTTTAATTTTAATTTTAATTTTAATTTTAATTTTAATTTTAATTTTTTAATTTTAATTTTAATTTTTAATTTTAATTTTAATTTTAATTTTAATTTTAATTTTAATTTTAATTTTAATTTTAATTTTAATTTCTTAATTTTAATTTTAATTTTAATTTTAATTTTAATTTTAATTTTAATTTTAATTTTAATTTTAATTTTTAATTTTAATTTTAATTTTAATTTTAATTTTAATTTTAATTTTAATTTCTTAATTTTAATTTTAATTTTAATTTTAATTTTAATTTTAATTTTAATTTTAATTTTAATTTTAATTTTAATTTTAATTTTAATTTTAATTTTAATTTTAATTTTAATTTTAATTTTAATTTTAATTTTAATTTTAATTTTAATTTTAATTTTAATTTTAATTTTAATTTTAATTTTAATTTTAATTTTAATTTTAATTTTAATTTTAATTTTAATTTTAATTTTTAATTTTAATTTTAATTTTAATTTTAATTTTAATTTTAATTTTAATTTTAATTTTAATTTTAATTTTAATTTTTAATTTTAATTTTAATTTTAATTTTAATTTTAATTTTAATTTTAATTTTAATTTTAATTTTAATTTTAATTTTAATTTTAATTTTAATTTTAATTTTAATTTTAATTTTAATTTTAATTTTAATTTTAATTTTAATTTTAATTTTAATTTTAATTTTAATTTTAATTTTAATTTTAATTTTAATTTTTTAATTTTAATTTTAATTTTAATTTTAATTTTAATTTTAATTTTAATTTTAATTTTAATTTTAATTTTAATTTTAATTTCTTAATTTTAATTTTAATTTTAATTTTAATTTTAATTTTAATTTTAATTTTAATTTTAATTTTTAATTTTAATTTTAATTTTAATTTTAATTTTAATTTTAATTTTAATTTTAATTTTAATTTTAATTTTAATTTTAATTTTAATTTTTAATTTTAATTTTAATTTTAATTTTAATTTTAATTTTAATTTTAATTTTAATTTTTAATTTTTTAATTTTAATTTTAATTTTAATTTTAATTTTAATTTTAATTTTAATTTTAATTTTAATTTTAATTTTAATTTTAATTTTAATTTCTTAATTTTAATTTTAATTTTAATTTTAATTTTAATTTTTTAATTTTAATTTTAATTTTAATTTTAATTTTAATTTTAATTTTAATTTTAATTTTAATTTTAATTTTAATTTTAATTTTAATTTTAATTTTTAATTTTAATTTTAATTTTAATTTTAATTTTTTAATTTTAATTTTAATTTTAATTTTAATTTTAATTTTAATTTTAATTTTAATTTTTAATTTTAATTTTAATTTTAATTTTAATTTTAATTTTAATTTTAATTTTAATTTTAATTTTAATTTTAATTTTAATTTTAATTTTAATTTTAATTTTAATTTTAATTTTAATTTTTTAATTTTAATTTTAATTTTAATTTTAATTTTAATTTTAATTTTAATTTTAATTTTAATTTTAATTTTAATTTTAATTTTAATTTTAATTTTAATTTTAATTTTAATTTTAATTTTAATTTTAATTTTAATTTCTTAATTTTAATTTTAATTTTAATTTTAATTTTAATTTTAATTTTAATTTTAATTTTAATTTTAATTTTAATTTTAATTTTAATTTTAATTTTAATTTTAATTTTAATTTTAATTTTAATTTTAATTTTAATTTTAATTTTAATTTTAATTTTAATTTTAATTTTAATTTTTAATTTTAATTTTAATTTTAATTTTAATTTTAATTTTAATTTTAATTTTAATTTTAATTTTAATTTTAATTTTAATTTTAATTTTTAATTTTAATTTTAATTTTAATTTTAATTTTAATTTTAATTTTAATTTTAATTTTAATTTTAATTTTAATTTTAATTTTAATTCTTAATTTTAATTTTAATTTTAATTTTTAATTTTAATTTTAATTTTAATTCTTAATTTTAATTTTTAATTTTAATTTTAATTTTAATTTTAATTTTAATTTTAATTTTTAATTTTAATTTTAATTTTAATTTTAATTTTTAATTCTTAATTTTAATTTTAATTTTAATTTTAATTTTAATTTTAATTTTAATTTTAATTTTAATTTTAATTTTAATTTTAATTTTAATTTTAATTTTAATTTTAATTTTAATTTTAATTTTAATTTTAATTTTTAATTTTAATTTTAATTTTAATTTTAATTTTAATTTTAATTTTAATTTTAATTTTAATTTTAATTTTAATTTTTAATTTTAATTTTAATTTTAATTTTAATTTTAATTTTAATTTTTAATTTTAATTTTAATTTTAATTTTAATTTTTTAATTTTAATTTTAATTTTAATTTTAATTTTAATTTTAATTTTAATTTTAATTTTAATTTTTAATTTTAATTTTAATTCTTAATTTTAATTTTAATTTTAATTTTAATTTTAATTTTAATTTTTAATTTTAATTTTAATTTTAATTTTAATTTTAATTTTAATTTTTTAATTTTAATTTTAATTTTAATTTTAATTTTAATTTTAATTTTAATTTTAATTTTAATTTTAATTTTAATTTTAATTTTTTAATTTTTAATTTTAATTTTAATTTTAATTTTTTAATTTTAATTTTAATTTTAATTTTAATTTTAATTTTAATTTTTAATTTTAATTTTAATTTTAATTTTAATTTTAATTTTAATTTTTTAATTTTAATTTTAATTTTAATTTTAATTTTAATTTTAATTTTAATTTTAATTTTAATTTTAATTTTTAATTTTAATTTTTTAATTTTAATTTTAATTTTAATTTTAATTTTAATTTTAATTTTAATTTTAATTTTAATTCTTAATTTTAATTTTAATTTTAATTTTAATTTTAATTTTTAATTTTAATTTTAATTTTAATTTTAATTTTAATTTTTAATTTTAATTTTAATTTTAATTTTAATTTTAATTTTAATTTTAATTTTAATTTTAATTTTAATTTTAATTTTAATTTTAATTTTAATTTTAATTTTAATTTTAATTTTAATTTTAATTTTAATTTTAATTTTAATTTTAATTTTAATTTTAATTTTAATTTTAATTTTAATTTTAATTTTTAATTTTAATTTTAATTTTAATTTTAATTTTAATTCTTAATTTTAATTTTAATTTTAATTCTTAATTTTAATTTTAATTTTAATTTTAATTTTAATTTTAATTTTAATTTTAATTTTAATTTTAATTTTAATTTTTAATTTTAATTTCTTAATTTTAATTTTAATTTTAATTCTTAATTTTAATTTTAATTTTAATTTTAATTTTAATTTTAATTTTAATTTTAATTTTAATTTTAATTTTAATTTTAATTTTTAATTTTAATTTTTTAATTTTAATTTTAATTTTAATTTTAATTTTAATTTTAATTTTAATTTTAATTTTAATTTTAATTTTAATTTTAATTTTAATTTTAATTTTAATTTTAATTTTAATTTTAATTTTAATTTTAATTTTAATTTTTTAATTTTAATTTTAATTTTAATTTTAATTTTAATTTTAATTTTAATTTTAATTTTAATTTTAATTTTAATTTTAATTTTAATTTTAATTTTAATTTTAATTTTAATTTTAATTTTTAATTTTAATTTTAATTTTAATTTTAATTTTAATTTTAATTTTAATTTTAATTTTAATTTTAATTTTAATTTTAATTTTAATTTTAATTTTAATTTTAATTTTAATTTTTAATTTTAATTTTAATTTTAATTTTAATTTTAATTTTAATTTTAATTTTAATTTTAATTTTAATTTTTTAATTTTTAATTTTAATTTTAATTTTAATTTTAATTTTTTAATTTTAATTTTAATTTTAATTTTAATTTTAATTTTAATTTTAATTTTAATTTTAATTTTAATTTTAATTTTAATTTTAATTTTAATTTTTTAATTTTAATTTTAATTTTTTAATTTTAATTTTAATTTTAATTTTAATTTTAATTTTAATTTTAATTTTTTAATTTTAATTTTAATTTTAATTTTAATTTTTAATTTTAATTTTAATTTTAATTTTAATTTTTTAATTTTAATTTTAATTTTAATTTTAATTTTAATTTTAATTTTAATTTTAATTTTAATTTTAATTTTAATTTTAATTTTAATTTTAATTTTAATTTTAATTTTAATTTTTTAATTTTAATTTTAATTTTAATTTTAATTTTTTAATTTTAATTTTAATTTTAATTTTAATTTTAATTTTAATTTTTAATTTTAATTTTAATTTTAATTTTTAATTTTAATTTTAATTTTAATTTTTAATTTTAATTTTAATTTTAATTTTAATTTTAATTTTAATTCTTAATTTTAATTTTAATTTTAATTTTAATTTTAATTTTAATTTTAATTTTAATTTTAATTTTAATTTTAATTTTAATTCTTAATTTTAATTTTAATTTTAATTTTAATTTTAATTTTAATTTTAATTTTAATTTTAATTTTAATTTTAATTTTAATTTTAATTTTTAATTTTAATTTTAATTTTAATTTTAATTTTAATTTTTTAATTTTAATTTTAATTTTAATTTTAATTTTAATTTTAATTTTAATTTTAATTTTAATTTTTAATTTTAATTTTAATTTTAATTTTAATTTTAATTTTAATTTTAATTTTAATTTTAATTTTAATTTTAATTTTAATTTTAATTTTAATTTTAATTTTAATTTTAATTTTAATTTCTTAATTTTAATTTTAATTTTAATTTTTAATTTTAATTTTAATTCTTAATTTTAATTTTAATTTTAATTTTAATTTTAATTTTAATTTTAATTTTAATTTTTTAATTTTAATTTTAATTTTAATTTTAATTTTAATTTTAATTTTAATTTTAATTTTAATTTTAATTTTAATTTTAATTTTAATTTTAATTTTTTAATTTTAATTTTAATTTTTTAATTTTAATTTTAATTTTAATTTTAATTTTTAATTCTTAATTTTAATTTTAATTTTAATTTTAATTTTAATTTTAATTTTAATTTTAATTTTTTAATTTTAATTTTAATTTTAATTTTAATTTTAATTTTAATTTTAATTTTAATTTTAATTTTAATTTTAATTTTAATTTTAATTTTTAATTTTAATTTTAATTTTAATTTTAATTTTAATTTTAATTTTAATTTTAATTTTTTAATTTTAATTTTAATTTTTAATTTTAATTTTAATTTTAATTTTAATTTTTAATTTTTAATTTTAATTTTAATTTTAATTTTAATTTTAATTTTAATTTTAATTTTAATTTTAATTTTAATTTTAATTTTAATTTTAATTTTAATTTTAATTTTAATTTTAATTTTAATTTTAATTTTAATTTTAATTTTAATTTTAATTTTAATTTTAATTTTTTAATTTTAATTTTAATTTTAATTTTAATTTTAATTTTAATTTTAATTTTAATTTTAATTTTAATTTTAATTTTAATTTTAATTTTAATTTTAATTTTAATTTTAATTTTTTAATTTTAATTTTAATTTTAATTTTAATTTTAATTTTAATTTTAATTTTAATTTTAATTTTAATTTTAATTTTAATTTTTTAATTTTAATTTTAATTTTAATTTTAATTTTAATTTTAATTTTAATTTTAATTTTAATTTTAATTTTAATTTTAATTTTAATTTTAATTTTAATTTTAATTTTAATTCTTAATTTTAATTTTAATTTTAATTTTAATTTTAATTTTAATTTTAATTTTTAATTTTAATTTTAATTTTAATTTTTTAATTTTAATTTTAATTTTAATTTTAATTTTAATTTTAATTTTAATTTTAATTTTAATTTTAATTTTAATTTTAATTTTAATTTTAATTTTAATTTTAATTTTAATTTTAATTTTAATTTTAATTTTAATTTTAATTTTAATTTTAATTTTAATTTTAATTTCTTAATTTTAATTTTAATTTTAATTTTAATTTTAATTTTAATTTTAATTTTAATTTTAATTTTAATTTTAATTTTAATTTTAATTTTAATTTTAATTTTAATTTTTTAATTTTAATTTTAATTTTAATTTTAATTTTAATTTTAATTTCTTAATTTTAATTTTAATTTTAATTTTAATTTTAATTTTAATTTTAATTTTAATTTTAATTTTAATTTTAATTTTAATTTTAATTTTAATTTTTTAATTTTAATTTTAATTTTTAATTTTAATTTTAATTTTAATTTTAATTTTAATTTTAATTTTAATTTTAATTTTAATTTTAATTTTAATTTTAATTTTAATTTTAATTTTAATTTTAATTTTAATTTTAATTTTAATTTTAATTTTAATTTTAATTTTAATTTTAATTTTTTAATTTTAATTTTAATTTTAATTTTAATTCTTAATTTTAATTTTAATTTTAATTTTAATTTTAATTTTAATTTTAATTTTAATTTTAATTTTTTAATTTTAATTTTAATTTTTTAATTTTAATTTTAATTTTAATTTTAATTTTAATTTTAATTTTAATTTTAATTTTAATTTTAATTTTTTAATTTTAATTTTAATTTTAATTTTAATTTTAATTTTAATTTTAATTCTTAATTTTAATTTCTTAATTTTAATTTTAATTTTAATTTTAATTTTAATTTTAATTTTAATTTTAATTTTAATTTTAATTTTAATTTTTAATTTTAATTTTAATTTTAATTTTAATTTTAATTTCTTAATTTTAATTTTAATTTTAATTTTAATTTTAATTTTAATTTTAATTTTAATTTTAATTTTTTAATTTTAATTTTAATTTTAATTTTAATTTTAATTTTAATTTTAATTTTAATTTTAATTTTAATTTTAATTTTAATTTTAATTTTAATTTTAATTTTAATTTTAATTTTAATTTTAATTTTTAATTTTAATTTTAATTTTTAATTTTAATTTTAATTTTAATTTTAATTTTAATTTTAATTTTTTAATTTTAATTTTAATTTTAATTTTAATTTTAATTTTAATTTTAATTTTAATTTTAATTTTAATTTTAATTTTTAATTTTAATTTTAATTTTAATTTTAATTTTAATTTTAATTTTTTAATTTTAATTTTAATTTTAATTTTAATTTTAATTTTAATTTTAATTTTAATTTTAATTTTAATTTTAATTTTTAATTTTAATTTTAATTTTTTAATTTTAATTTTAATTTTAATTTTAATTTTAATTTTAATTTTAATTTTAATTTTAATTTTAATTTTAATTTTAATTTTAATTTTAATTTTAATTTTTAATTTTAATTTTAATTTTAATTTTTAATTTTAATTTTAATTTTAATTCTTAATTTTAATTTTAATTTTAATTTTAATTTTAATTTTAATTTTAATTTTAATTTTAATTTTAATTTTAATTTTAATTTTAATTTTAATTCTTAATTTTAATTTTAATTTTTAATTTTAATTTTAATTTTAATTTTAATTTTAATTTTAATTTTTAATTTTAATTTTAATTTTAATTTTAATTTTTAATTTTAATTTTAATTTTAATTTTAATTTTAATTTTAATTTCTTAATTTTTTAATTTTAATTTTTAATTTTAATTTTAATTTTAATTTTAATTTTAATTTTAATTTTAATTTTAATTTTTTAATTTTAATTTTAATTTTAATTTTAATTTTAATTTTAATTTTTAATTTTAATTTTAATTTTAATTCTTAATTTTAATTTTAATTTTAATTTTAATTTTAATTTTAATTTTAATTTTTAATTTTAATTTTAATTTTAATTTTAATTTTAATTTTAATTTTAATTTTAATTTTAATTTTAATTTTAATTTTAATTTTAATTTTAATTTTAATTTTAATTTTAATTCTTAATTTTAATTTTAATTTTAATTTTAATTTTAATTTTAATTTTAATTTTAATTTTAATTTTAATTTTAATTTTAATTTTAATTTTAATTTTTAATTTTAATTTTAATTTTAATTTTAATTTTAATTTTAATTTTAATTTTAATTTTTTAATTTTAATTTTAATTTTAATTTTTAATTTTAATTTTAATTTTAATTTTAATTTTAATTTTAATTTTAATTTTAATTTTAATTTTAATTCTTAATTTTAATTTTAATTTTAATTTTAATTTTTAATTTTAATTTTAATTTTAATTTTAATTTTAATTTTAATTTTAATTTTAATTTTAATTTTAATTTTAATTTTTAATTTTAATTTTAATTTTAATTTTAATTTTAATTTTAATTTTAATTTTAATTTTAATTTTAATTTTAATTTTAATTTTAATTCTTAATTTTAATTTTAATTTTTAATTTTAATTTTAATTTTAATTTTAATTTTAATTTTAATTTTAATTTTAATTTTAATTTTAATTTTAATTTTAATTTTAATTTTAATTTTAATTTTAATTTTAATTTTAATTTTAATTCTTAATTTTAATTTTAATTTTAATTTTAATTTTAATTTTAATTTTAATTTTAATTTTAATTTTAATTTTAATTTTAATTCTTAATTTTAATTTTAATTTTTAATTTTAATTTTAATTTTAATTTTAATTTTAATTTTAATTTTAATTTTAATTTTAATTTTAATTTTAATTTTAATTTTAATTTTAATTTTAATTTTAATTTCTTAATTTTAATTTTAATTTTAATTTTAATTTTAATTTTAATTTTAATTTTTTAATTTTAATTTTAATTTTAATTTTAATTTTAATTTTTTAATTTTAATTTTAATTTTAATTTTAATTTTAATTTCTTAATTTTAATTTTAATTTTAATTTTAATTTTAATTTTAATTTTAATTTTAATTTTAATTTTAATTTTAATTTTAATTTTAATTTTAATTTTAATTTTAATTTTAATTTTAATTTTTAATTTTAATTTTTAATTTTAATTTTTAATTTTAATTTTAATTTTAATTTTAATTTTAATTTTTAATTTTAATTTTAATTTTAATTTTAATTTTTTAATTTTAATTTTAATTTTAATTTTAATTTTAATTTTAATTTTAATTTTTAATTTTAATTTTAATTTTAATTTTAATTTTAATTTTAATTTTAATTTTAATTTTAATTTTAATTTTAATTTTAATTTTAATTTTAATTTTAATTTTAATTTTAATTTTAATTTTAATTTTAATTTTTTAATTCTTAATTTTAATTTTAATTTTAATTTTAATTTCTTAATTTTAATTTTAATTTTAATTTTAATTTTAATTTTAATTTTAATTTTAATTTTAATTTCTTAATTTTAATTTTAATTTTAATTTTAATTTTAATTTTAATTTTAATTTTAATTTTAATTTTAATTTTAATTTTAATTCTTAATTTTAATTTTAATTTTAATTTTAATTTTAATTTTAATTTTAATTTTTAATTTTAATTTTAATTTTAATTTTAATTTTAATTTTAATTTTAATTCTTAATTTTAATTTTAATTTTAATTTTAATTTTAATTTTAATTTTAATTTTAATTTTAATTTTAATTTTAATTTTAATTTTAATTTTAATTTTTAATTTTAATTTTAATTTTAATTTTAATTTTAATTTTAATTTTAATTTTAATTTTTAATTTTAATTTTTAATTTTAATTTTAATTTTTAATTTTAATTTCTTAATTTTAATTTTAATTTTAATTTTAATTTTAATTTTAATTTTAATTTTAATTTTAATTTTAATTTTAATTTTTTAATTTTAATTTTAATTTTAATTTTAATTTTAATTTTAATTTTAATTTTAATTTTAATTTTTAATTTTAATTTTAATTTTAATTTTAATTTTTTAATTTTAATTTTAATTTTAATTTTAATTTTAATTTTAATTTTAATTTTAATTTTAATTTTAATTTTAATTTTAATTTTAATTCTTAATTTTAATTTTAATTTTAATTTTTAATTTTAATTTTAATTTTAATTTTAATTTTAATTTTAATTTTAATTTTAATTTTAATTCTTAATTTTAATTTTAATTTTAATTTTTAATTTTAATTTTAATTTTAATTTTAATTTTAATTTTAATTTTAATTTTAATTTTAATTTTAATTTTAATTTCTTAATTTTAATTTTAATTTTAATTTTAATTTTTTAATTTTAATTTTAATTTTAATTTTAATTTTAATTTTAATTTTTAATTTTAATTTTAATTTTAATTTTAATTTTAATTTTTAATTTTAATTTTAATTTTAATTTTAATTTTAATTTTAATTTTAATTTTAATTTTAATTCTTAATTTTAATTTTAATTTTAATTTTAATTTTAATTTTAATTTTAATTTTAATTTTAATTTTAATTTTAATTTTAATTTTTTAATTTTAATTTTAATTTTAATTTTAATTTTAATTTTAATTTTAATTTTAATTTTAATTTTAATTTTAATTTTAATTTTAATTTTAATTTTAATTTTAATTTTTTAATTTTAATTTTAATTTTAATTTTAATTTTTTAATTTTAATTTTTAATTTTAATTTTAATTTTAATTTTAATTTTAATTTTAATTTTAATTTTAATTTTTAATTTTAATTTTAATTTTAATTTTAATTTTAATTTTAATTTTTTAATTTTAATTTTAATTTTAATTTTAATTTTAATTTTAATTCTTAATTTTAATTTTAATTTTAATTTTAATTTTAATTTTAATTTCTTAATTTTAATTTTAATTTTAATTTTTTAATTTTAATTTTAATTTTAATTTTAATTTTAATTTTAATTTTAATTTTAATTTTAATTTTAATTTTAATTTTTAATTTTAATTTTAATTTTAATTTTTAATTTTAATTTTAATTTTTAATTTTAATTTTAATTTTAATTTTAATTTTAATTTTAATTTTAATTCTTAATTTTAATTTTAATTTTAATTTTAATTTTAATTTTAATTTTAATTTTAATTTTAATTTTAATTTTAATTTTAATTTTTTAATTTTAATTCTTAATTTTAATTTTAATTTTAATTTTAATTCTTAATTTTAATTTTAATTTTTTAATTTTAATTTTAATTTTAATTTTAATTTTAATTTTAATTTTAATTCTTAATTTTAATTTTAATTTTAATTTTAATTTTTAATTTTAATTTTAATTTTAATTTTTTAATTTTAATTTTAATTTTAATTTTAATTTTAATTTTAATTTTAATTTTAATTTTAATTTTAATTTTAATTTTAATTTTAATTTTTAATTTTAATTTTAATTTTAATTTTTAATTTTAATTTTAATTTTAATTTTTAATTTTAATTTTAATTTTAATTTTAATTTTAATTTTAATTTTAATTTTAATTTTAATTTTAATTTTAATTCTTAATTTTAATTTTAATTTTTAATTTTAATTTTAATTTTTTAATTTTAATTTTTAATTTTAATTTTAATTTTAATTTTAATTTTAATTTTAATTTTTAATTTCTTAATTTTAATTTTAATTTTAATTTTAATTTTAATTTTAATTTTAATTTTAATTTTAATTTTAATTTTAATTTTAATTTTAATTTTAATTTTAATTTTAATTTTAATTTTAATTTTTAATTTTAATTTTAATTTTAATTTTTTAATTTTAATTTTAATTTTAATTTTAATTCTTAATTTTAATTTTAATTTTAATTTTAATTTTAATTTTAATTTTAATTTTTTAATTTTAATTTTAATTTTAATTTTTAATTTTAATTTTAATTTTAATTTTAATTTTAATTTTAATTTTAATTCTTAATTTTAATTTTAATTTTAATTTTAATTTTAATTTTAATTTTAATTTTAATTTTTAATTTTAATTTTAATTTTAATTTTAATTTTAATTTTAATTTTAATTTTTTAATTTTAATTTTAATTTTAATTTTAATTTTAATTCTTAATTTTAATTTTTAATTTTAATTTTAATTTTAATTCTTAATTTTAATTTTAATTTTAATTTTAATTTTAATTTTAATTTTAATTTTAATTTTAATTTAATTTTAATTTTAATTTTAATTTTAATTTTAATTTTAATTTTTAATTTTAATTTTAATTTTAATTTTAATTTTTAATTTTAATTTTAATTTTAATTTTAATTTTTAATTTTAATTTTAATTTTAATTTTAATTTTAATTTTAATTTTAATTTTAATTTTAATTTTAATTTTAATTCTTAATTTTAATTTTAATTTTAATTTTAATTTTAATTCTTAATTTTAATTTTAATTTTAATTTTAATTTTAATTTTAATTTTAATTTTAATTTTTTAATTTTAATTTTAATTTTAATTTTAATTTTAATTTTAATTTTAATTTTAATTTTAATTTTAATTTTAATTTTAATTTTAATTTTAATTTTAATTTTTAATTTTAATTTTAATTTTTAATTTTAATTTTAATTTTAATTTTAATTCTTAATTTTAATTTTTAATTTTAATTTTAATTTTAATTTTAATTTTAATTTTAATTTTAATTTTAATTTTAATTTTAATTTTAATTTTAATTTTAATTTTTTAATTTTAATTTTAATTTTAATTTTAATTTTTTAATTTTAATTTTAATTTTAATTTTAATTTTTTAATTTTAATTTTAATTTTAATTTTAATTTTTAATTTTAATTTTAATTTTAATTTTAATTTTAATTTTAATTTTAATTTTAATTTTAATTTTTAATTTTAATTTTAATTTTAATTTTAATTTTAATTTTTTAATTTTAATTTTAATTTTAATTTTAATTTTAATTTTTTAATTTTAATTTTAATTTTAATTTTAATTTTTAATTTTAATTCTTAATTTTAATTTTAATTTTAATTTTAATTTTAATTTTTAATTTTAATTTTAATTTTAATTTTAATTTTAATTTTAATTTTAATTTTAATTTTAATTTTAATTTTAATTTTAATTTTAATTTTAATTTTAATTTTAATTTTAATTTTAATTTTAATTTTAATTTTAATTTTAATTTTAATTTTAATTTTAATTTTAATTCTTAATTTTAATTTTAATTTTAATTTTAATTTTAATTTTAATTTTAATTTTAATTTTAATTTTAATTTTAATTTTAATTTTAATTTTTAATTTTAATTTTAATTTTTAATTTTAATTTTAATTTTAATTTTAATTTTAATTTTTAATTTTAATTTTAATTTTAATTTTAATTTTAATTTTTAATTTTAATTTTAATTTTAATTTTTAATTTTAATTTTAATTTTTAATTTTAATTTTTAATTTTAATTTTAATTTTAATTTTAATTTTAATTTTAATTTTAATTTTAATTTTAATTTTAATTTTAATTTTTAATTTTAATTTTAATTTTAATTTTTAATTTTAATTTTAATTTTAATTTTAATTTTAATTTTAATTTTAATTTTAATTTTAATTTTAATTTTAATTTTAATTTTTAATTTTAATTTTAATTTTAATTTTAATTTTTAATTTTAATTTTAATTCTTAATTTTAATTTTAATTTTAATTTTAATTTTAATTTTAATTTTTAATTTTAATTTTAATTTTAATTTTAATTTTAATTTTAATTTTAATTTTAATTCTTAATTTTAATTTTAATTTTAATTTTAATTCTTAATTTTAATTTTAATTTTAATTTTAATTTTAATTTTAATTTTAATTTTAATTTTAATTTTTTAATTTTAATTTTAATTTTAATTTTAATTTTAATTTTTTAATTTTAATTTTAATTTTAATTTTAATTTTAATTTTAATTTTAATTTTAATTTTAATTTTAATTTTAATTTTAATTTTAATTTTAATTTTAATTTTAATTTTAATTTTAATTTTAATTTTAATTTTTAATTTTAATTTTAATTTTAATTTTAATTTTAATTCTTAATTTTAATTTCTTAATTTTAATTTTAATTTTAATTTTAATTTTAATTTTAATTTTAATTTTAATTTTAATTTTTAATTTTAATTTTAATTTTAATTTTAATTTTAATTTTAATTTTAATTTTAATTTTAATTTTAATTTTAATTTTAATTTTAATTTTAATTTTAATTTTTTAATTTTAATTTTAATTTTAATTTTAATTTTAATTTTAATTTTAATTTTAATTTTAATTTTAATTTTAATTTTAATTTTAATTTTAATTTTAATTTTAATTTTAATTTTAATTTTAATTTTTAATTTTAATTTTAATTTTAATTTTAATTTTAATTTTAATTTTAATTTTAATTTTAATTTTTTAATTTTAATTTTAATTTTAATTTTAATTTTAATTTTTTAATTTTAATTTTAATTTTAATTTTAATTTTAATTTTAATTTTAATTTTAATTTTAATTTTAATTTTAATTTTAATTTTAATTTTAATTTTAATTTTTAATTTTTTAATTTTAATTTTAATTTTAATTTCTTAATTTTAATTTTAATTTTAATTTTAATTTTAATTTTAATTTTAATTTTAATTTTAATTTTTAATTTTAATTTTAATTCTTAATTTTAATTTTAATTTTAATTTTAATTTTAATTTTTAATTTTAATTTTAATTTTAATTTTAATTTTAATTTTAATTTTAATTTTAATTTTAATTTTAATTTTAATTTTTAATTTTAATTTTAATTTTAATTTTAATTTTAATTTTAATTTTAATTTTAATTTTAATTTTTTAATTTTAATTTTAATTTTAATTTTAATTTTAATTTTAATTTTAATTTTAATTTTTAATTTTAATTTTAATTTTAATTTTAATTTTAATTTTAATTTTAATTTTAATTTTAATTTTAATTTTAATTTTAATTTTAATTTTTAATTTTAATTTTAATTTTAATTTTAATTTTAATTTTAATTTTAATTTTAATTTTAATTTTAATTTTTAATTTTAATTTTAATTTTAATTTTAATTTTAATTTTAATTTTAATTTTAATTTTAATTTTTTAATTTTAATTTTAATTTTAATTTTAATTTTAATTTTAATTTTAATTTTAATTTTAATTTTAATTTTAATTTTAATTTTAATTTTAATTTTTTAATTTTAATTTTTAATTTTAATTTTAATTTTAATTTTAATTTTAATTTTAATTTTAATTTTAATTTTAATTTTAATTTTAATTTTAATTTTAATTTTAATTTTAATTTTAATTCTTAATTTTAATTTTAATTTTAATTTTAATTTTAATTTTAATTTTAATTTTAATTTTAATTTTAATTTTAATTTTAATTTTAATTTTAATTTTAATTTTAATTTTAATTTTAATTTTAATTTTAATTTTAATTTTAATTTTAATTTTAATTTTAATTTTAATTTTAATTTTAATTTTAATTTTAATTTTAATTTTAATTTTAATTTTAATTTTAATTTTAATTTTAATTTCTTAATTTTAATTTTAATTTTAATTTTAATTTTAATTTTAATTTTTTAATTTTAATTTTAATTTTAATTTTAATTTTAATTTTAATTTTAATTTTAATTTTAATTTTAATTTTAATTTTAATTTTAATTTTAATTTTAATTTTAATTTTAATTTTAATTTTAATTTTTAATTTCTTAATTTTAATTTTAATTTTAATTTTAATTTTAATTTTTAATTTTAATTTTAATTTTAATTTTAATTTTAATTTTAATTTTAATTTTAATTTTTTAATTTTAATTTTAATTTTAATTTTAATTTTAATTTTAATTTTAATTTTAATTTTAATTTTAATTTTTAATTTTAATTTTTTAATTTTAATTTTAATTTTAATTTTAATTTTTAATTTTAATTCTTAATTTTTAATTTTAATTTTAATTTTAATTTTAATTTTAATTTTAATTTTAATTTTAATTTTAATTTTAATTTTAATTTTAATTTTAATTCTTAATTTTAATTTTAATTTTTAATTTTAATTTTAATTTTAATTTTAATTTTAATTTTTAATTTTAATTTTAATTTTAATTTTAATTTTAATTTTAATTTTTTAATTTTAATTTTAATTTTAATTTTAATTTTAATTTTAATTTTAATTTTAATTCTTAATTTTAATTTTAATTTTAATTTTAATTTTAATTTTAATTTTAATTTTAATTTTAATTTTAATTTTAATTTTTAATTTTAATTTTAATTTCTTAATTTTAATTTTAATTTTAATTTTAATTTTAATTTTAATTTTAATTTTAATTTTAATTTTAATTTTAATTTTAATTTTAATTTTAATTTTAATTCTTAATTTTAATTTTAATTTTAATTTTAATTTTAATTTTAATTTTTTAATTTTAATTTTAATTTTTAATTTTAATTTTTTAATT
Organism: Salmo salar; assembly: GCF_905237065.1. Classification (NCBI taxonomy): domain Eukaryota; kingdom Metazoa; phylum Chordata; class Actinopteri; order Salmoniformes; family Salmonidae; genus Salmo; species Salmo salar. The sequence continues at coordinate 49,100,537 of NC_059465.1, read as the reverse complement.
TTAATTTTAATTTTAATTTTAATTTTAATTTTAATTTTAATTTTAATTTTAATTTTAATTTTAATTTTAATTTTAATTTTAATTTTAATTTTAATTTTAATTTTAATTTTAATTTTTTAATTTTAATTTTAATTTTAATTTTTTAATTTTAATTTTAATTTTAATTTTAATTTTAATTTTAATTTTAATTTTAATTTTAATTTTAATTCTTAATTTTAATTTTAATTTTAATTTTAATTTTAATTTTAATTTTAATTTTAATTTTAATTTTAATTTTAATTTTAATTTTAATTTTAATTTTAATTTTAATTTTAATTTTAATTTTAATTTTAATTTTAATTTTAATTTTAATTTTAATTTTAATTTTAATTTTAATTTTAATTTTAATTTTTAATTTTAATTTTAATTTTAATTTTAATTTTAATTTTAATTTTAATTTTAATTTTTAATTTTAATTTTAATTCTTAATTTTAATTTTAATTTTTAATTTTAATTTTAATTTTAATTTTAATTTTAATTTTAATTTTTTAATTTTAATTTTAATTTTAATTTTAATTTTTTAATTTTAATTTTAATTTTAATTTTAATTTTAATTTTAATTTTAATTTTAATTTTTAATTTTTTAATTTTAATTTTAATTTTAATTTTAATTTTAATTTTAATTTTTAATTTTAATTTTAATTTTAATTTTAATTTTAATTTTAATTTTAATTCTTAATTTTAATTTTAATTTTAATTTTAATTTTAATTTTAATTTTAATTTTAATTTTTTAATTTTAATTTTAATTTTTAATTTTAATTTTTAATTTTAATTTTAATTTTAATTTTAATTTTAATTTTAATTTTAATTTTAATTTTAATTCTTAATTTTAATTTTAATTTTAATTTTAATTTTAATTTTAATTTTTAATTTTAATTTTAATTTTAATTTTAATTTTAATTTTAATTTTAATTTTAATTTTAATTTTAATTTTAATTTTAATTTTAATTTTTAATTTTAATTTTAATTTTAATTTTAATTTTTAATTTTAATTTTAATTTTAATTTTAATTCTTAATTTTAATTTTAATTTTAATTTTAATTTTAATTTTAATTTTAATTTTAATTTTAATTTTAATTTTAATTTTAATTTTAATTTTTAATTTTAATTTTAATTTTAATTTTAATTTTAATTTCTTAATTTTAATTTTAATTTTAATTTTAATTTTAATTTTAATTTTAATTTTAATTTTAATTTTAATTTTAATTTTAATTTTAATTTTAATTTTTAATTTTAATTTTTTAATTTTAATTTTAATTTTAATTTTAATTTTTAATTTTAATTTTAATTTTAATTTTAATTTTAATTTTAATTTTAATTTTTTAATTTTAATTTTAATTTTAATTTTAATTTTAATTTTAATTTTAATTTTAATTTCTTAATTTTAATTTTAATTTTAATTTTAATTTTAATTCTTAATTTTAATTTTAATTCTTAATTTTAATTTTAATTAATTTTAATTTTAATTTTTAATTTTAATTTTAATTTTAATTTTATTAATTTTAATTTTAATTTTAATTTTAATTTTAATTTTAATTTTAATTTTAATTTTAATTTTTAATTTTAATTTTTAATTTTAATTTTAATTTTAATTTTAATTTTTTAATTTTAATTTTAATTTTAATTTTTTAATTTTAATTTTAATTTTAATTTTAATTTTAATTTTAATTTTAATTTTAATTTTAATTTTAATTTTTAATTTTAATTTTAATTTTAATTTTAATTTTAATTTTAATTTTAATTTTAATTTTAATTTTAATTTTAATTTTAATTTTAATTTTTAATTTTAATTTTAATTTTAATTTTAATTTTAATTTTAATTTTATAATTTTAATTTTAATTTACTTAATTTTAATTTTTAATTTTAATTTTAATTTAATTTTAATTTTAATTTTAATTTTAATTTTAATTTTAATTTTAATTTATAATTTTAATTTTAATTTATTTAATTTTAATTTTAATTTTAATTTTAATTTTAATTTTAATTTTAATTTTTAATTTTAATTTTAATTTTAATTTTAATTTTAATTTTAATTTTAATTCTTAATTTTAATTTTAATTTTTTAATTTTAATTTTAATTTTAATTTTAATTTTAATTTTAATTTTAATTTTAATTTTAATTTTAATTTTAATTTTAATTTTAATTTTAATTTTAATTTTAATTTTAATTTTAATTTTAATTTTAATTTTAATTTTAATTTTAATTTTAATTTTTAATTTTTTAATTTTAATTTTAATTTTAATTTTAATTTTAATTTTTAATTTTAATTTTAATTTTAATTTTTAATTTTAATTTTAATTTTAATTTTAATTTTAATTTTAATTTTAATTTTAATTTTAATTTTAATTTTAATTTTAATTTTAATTTTTAATTTTAATTTTAATTTTAATTTTAATTTTTTAATTTTAATTTTAATTTTAATTTTAATTTTAATTTTTAATTTTAATTTTAATTTTAATTTTAATTTTAATTTTAATTTTAATTTTAATTTTTAATTCTTAATTTTAATTTTAATTTTAATTTTAATTTTAATTTTAATTTTAATTTTAATTTTAATTTTTTAATTTTAATTTTTTAATTTTAATTTTAATTTTAATTTTAATTTTAATTTTTAATTTTAATTTTAATTTTAATTTTAATTTTAATTTTAATTTTAATTTTAATTTTAATTTTAATTTTAATTTTAATTTTTAATTTTAATTTTAATTTTAATTTTAATTTTAATTTTAATTTTAATTTTAATTTTAATTTTTAATTTTAATTTTAATTTTAATTTCTTAATTTTAATTTTAATTTTAATTTTAATTTTAATTTTAATTTTTAATTTTAATTTTAATTTTAATTTTAATTTTAATTTTAATTTTAATTTTAATTCTTAATTTTAATTTTAATTTTAATTTTAATTTTAATTTTAATTTTAATTTTAATTTTAATTTTAATTTTAATTTTAATTTTAATTTTAATTTTAATTTTAATTTTAATTTTAATTTTAATTTTAATTTTAATTTTAATTTTTTAATTTTAATTTTAATTTTAATTTTAATTTTAATTTTAATTTTAATTTTTAATTTTAATTTTAATTTTTTAATTTTAATTTTAATTTTAATTCTTAATTTTAATTTTAATTTTAATTTTAATTTTAATTTTAATTTTAATTTTAATTTTAATTCTTAATTTTAATTTTAATTTTAATTTTAATTTTTAATTTTAATTTTTAATTTTAATTTTAATTTTAATTTTAATTTTAATTTTAATTTTAATTTTAATTTTAATTTTAATTTTAATTTTAATTTTAATTTTAATTTTAATTTTAATTTTAATTCTTAATTTTAATTTTAATTTTTAATTTTAATTTTAATTTTAATTTTAATTTTAATTTTAATTTTTAATTTTAATTTTAATTTTAATTTTTAATTTTAATTTTAATTTTAATTTTAATTTTAATTTTAATTTTTAATTTTAATTTTAATTTTAATTTTAATTTTAATTTTTTAATTTTAATTTTAATTTTAATTTTAATTTTTAATTTTAATTTTTAATTTTAATTTTAATTTTTAATTTTAATTTTAATTTTAATTTTAATTTTAATTTTAATTTTAATTTTAATTTTAATTTTAATTTTAATTTTAATTTTAATTTTAATTTTTAATTTTAATTTTAATTTTAATTTTAATTTTAATTTTAATTTTAATTTTAATTTTAATTTTAATTTTAATTTTAATTTTAAATTTTAATTTTAATTTTAATTTTAATTTTAATTTTAATTTTAATTTTAATTTTAATTTTAATTTTAATTTTAATTTTAACCCTAATTCTTAACCTAACCCTAACTCCTAACCCTAACCCTAACCCCAACCCTAACCCTAACCCTAACTCCAACCCTAACCCTAACCTAACCCTAACCAACCAACCCTAACAACAACCTAACCCTAAACCTAACCAACCCAATTCCTAACCCTAACTCTAACCCTAACCCAACCCTAAAATAAACTCCAACCCAACCCTAACCCAACCCAACTCCTAACCCAACCCTAACCTACTAAAACTACAAAAAAATAAAAAGAAAACCTGAGAGCCAATTACAACAAGTCAGATCTCGCCAAATTGGAAGAATCCTCAAACATTGCCCCTAGACTGAGTAATGAGAAATGCTCAGACACTGTGGCCCCCATTTGTCAGCCTAGCCAAACAAAACCTTCCACACACTACGCAGGAGAAAGGGATGGGGGAACACCGAACCTCATACCTCAGCCAGTCAGGAACTACAACAACTCAGCACCAGAAACAATTGCCCAGCCCAGTATATCACCCCGATCTGACACTTAACATTTAGATGAATTTTGAGAATAGAAGAGGACTTCCCACCTACAAACGAAGTGAAAACTCACATACGACAACAAAACCAAAGACAGTTACAACTGAGGCCCAAGTGATCCACACACCTTGGAGCCAAGTGGCAACCCAACATTCCACCCACCGTGGCAATAGGGACAGCACAACCACCAATAAACAGATCCAGCAATGTGGCAGTGTACTCTGACTTGAAATATCTCAGGCCCACTCAGCCCAGACACTAACATCTCCACTTCTGTTTTCACAGAGACTCCAAGCAAACATACCATAAACCCCACTGAGGTGAGGAATAAGGAGAAAGGGGTAAGGGTGATAAAAATATGATGATCGGACAGACCAAAGGGAAGTTCAACCCCAGTAATGTGGGAACCCCAACACCCAACCCCCACACACCAGACCCCCTCACTACCCACCCCACCTAGTATGTTCTCCAAACAATGGGCTCCCCAAAGACAGGTGAGATTGAAACTCAACTTCCGAAACATCCCAATACTTTTTCACAGATTGGAAACATGGTACCCACCCCACCTATTGGGTTGGGAAAGATTGCCAAGAAACCAGTGTAAGACTCTCTCCTGGCCATACCGAGACACACCCCAACATCCACCATCCCCCCGATATGTACCAAACCAGACATAATTTGAGCACCAGAAAGACATATGATTGGCATATAACCTCACATAAACCGTCATCGTTATAGGAGATTCAAACAGTAGAATTCCACCACACTCTTATAAAGATATCAGATAGATAGTTACCCAGGAGCACAATTTCATCACATTACTGGGCCCTGGCAAAGTCAATCCCAAACCCCAATACTAAGGTGGTGTGTGTCACTAGGGATAAATAACAAAGACCAGGAAAGGAAATAACACCATAAGCCAAACTACAGAACTCCACAATAAAGCCACAGTCATGTACCCAAATGCTACATTTAGGCCAATCATCAACTTCACAACCTCACACGCCAACAGAAGGACATGCTGAAACATATCAACACATACATCATACACATTACAATGCCATGAAATAGACCATCAGAATTCATCACGGAAAATAAAATAATGGAACCAGCTACAGCAGCTAAAATACTGAAACATTGGGAACTCAGCTAAAGTGGTAGAGGAGGGAAGCGTACAGGGACAGTCCCTCCACCAAACACAAATAGAATTCTCCACGGTATTGTTTGTCCCCTTCTGAGACCTCGGCCGCGGGAGAGGGGACTAACCTTTGTCCCGACACCGATGCGGTCGGATTATGGGGACCTGCAAAGGGAATCCATAGATTCCATAGAAACCCTCAACATTAGACCATTTTGAATACACTGATTTTATCACCAACCATTACGAAAGATCTAAATGGGAACCTCACCAAAGAAACTATCACAACCAAAGAAAACTATTAAAACCAATACACAGATTATTAGAGATTTACATAGCTCTACCATTACAATTCACATAAATTAACAAGACGAAAGACTAGCTAAACCCAGCCAAGACAAAACAAACATATAACAATCAAAACCAGCAGACAAAGGTTCCAAGATAGTGATAACGGATAATCAGCAATATCTTCTTGGAAGCCAATCGCCAACTTTCAATACACAACACTACACTTCCATTCCCACTTCCACACAGATGGAGACACAGACACTAGTGAGAAGATTATAGCGGACCTATAAAAATAAATTCATTCACATAGACAGAAAGTATACTTAGATGGACGATATACCAAGACAGAGACCCACCTTTTACCAAAAATAAAAAACACCAGAGAGTGGACTGTCCTTTGGGTCCCTATGGGAAGACTCATCTCTGATTGTGGTAGTGAGTATCCCCAGCAGCGGAATTCATAGATCATTTTTCAACCCCATCTCACAAAAACATGCCAGCATATTAAGGACACATATCATTTCATAGACACACTTGCATAATCCCGGTTCCAGCACAGGCATACCTGTCCCATGGACATAGACTCTCTTTACACAACATAGACATCCCTCAGGGATGGAGAGGGAAGAGACGAAGATATTCAGATAGACAGAGACCAGACAAACACATCTTAAGTTACTTGAACTGGGGCGAAAAAATGATTTTACATTAATAACCAATACTATCTTCAGATTATGGGACAGCAATGGGCAAAAGCTCGCTCCAGCATACGAAACATATAATGGCGGACTGGGAGACTACAGCTTTGGAAAAATGCCCACTGCTTCCTTGGTCTACAAACGCTACCGGTTGATATCTTCGGTGGGCAACAAATCTACAGACTTCACCACACCCATAGACATCTTGAAAATCATCATCCACATTACAGTTAAATATAATAACACAAGAATACATTTTTAGACACCACTTTTTTTTCAGACACGAAGCAACCATAGTTTACCCACACACCAAAGTTTATTTCAAAGAAACAGACACGCATGCATTACTCCACCGATCCAGTTTCACCCCAAACATACCTTTAGGGGACTGACAAACACAATCATGATTCACAGATATGCACTCAACAGACTGATTTCAATACAGCACACACATACATTTGGAGGCATTGAGGAGGAGGGGGTACCAAGCGGTCACTGAGATACATCAAAGCGGACACAATAGCAAGCGCCATCCAAAATCAACTGCCTCTTCCTCCCAATCTCCAACCCAGGGGTACTGTTCTGACACTAACCAACCCAACTAAACAAAACACAAAACCATAACCCAACCATAACCTAACCTAACCACAACCCAATCCTAATTATAATTTTAATCCAACTATAATTAACCAATATAATCAATTATAAAAAAAAATTTAACATAATTCAAAACTAAATTAACAACAAAATAATTAAATCTAATTAAATCTTAATTAATCAAACTAAATCCTAACCCTAGATTTTTTAGAAACCACAATTGGGGAGGGCCGGAACCCAAGAGGCTACCAATCATCAGCACCTATGTCACATAAACCAACGATACATTCAAGACCGAAAAGTGATTTTCTAAACACAACAGGCCTTCCCCACTACAACCATTCGACCAACCTCAGCATACAGGAGGAATCCCAATCTGAAGGATCTCCTAGTCAATGCAACATTTTCAAACAGGCCCCTCTCCCAGTACCCACTGAAAGTACCTATACAGACAACTGACAAACATACAAAATACGCAACACCGGTAGCAAATCACACAACTGATGAATATAAATAGCACCAACATAGTTTATGCAATCACCGTGCATTATGCAAAAAACTATGGGGGAAACTGGATCGACAACCTAACACGCTCAAACAACATCTATATACAATTACCAAGAATAAATTGTCAACACATTTAGTTACACACTCAAACACACATATTATACACCCAATATCACGCTAGAAACAGTCTCTACCTGGACCATAGCCAGAGAAAGGCGCTGAATCCAAGTGGATAGCAACCAGTCTCTGGCTCATGGAATAAATGGCAAAAGAGTAGGGAAACCATTCAAACCACAATCCACAAACACAACCCCCAATAAACACAGACTGGTAGTACAATAGAGATCACAATAGGCGAGTGCAACACAGGGTAAAACTACCAAAACAGAATTATCATAAAAACAAAATTTAATTAATAATTTAATTTAAATTTTAATTTTAATTTAATTTTAATTTTAATTTTTAATTTTAATTTTAAATTTTAATTTAATTTTAATTTTAATTTAAATTTTAATTTTAATTTAATTTAAATTAATTTTAATTTAATTTTTAATTTAATAATTCAAATTAATTTTAATTTAATTCAAAATTTTAAATTTAATTTAATTTTAATTTTTAAATTTTAAATTTCAATTTTAATTTAATTTAATTAATTTTAATAATTTAATTTAAATCTAATTTTAATTTTAATAATTTCTAATTTTAATTTTAATTTTAATTTAATTTCAATTTTAATTTTAATTTAATTTATAATTTAATTTAATTTAATTTTAATTTAATTCAATTTTAAATAACTTAATTTTAATTTAATTTAATTTTAATTTTAATTTTAATTTTGAATTTAATTAATTTTAATAATTTTAATTAATAATTTAATAAAATTTAAAAAATTTAATTTAATTTAATTTTAATTTTAATTTAATTTTAATTAATTTTAATCTAATTTTAATTTAATAAATTTAAAATCAATTTAATTTAATTTAATAATTTTAATTAATAATCAATTTAATTTAATTTAATTTAATTTAATTTAATTTAATTTTAATAATTAATTTTAATTTAAAAATTTTAATTTTAATTTTAATTAATTTAATTTTAATTTAATTTTAATTTAATTAATATCAACAATAATTAATTTCAATTTAATTTTAATTTAATAATTTAATTTTAATTTAATTAATTTCAATTTTAATTTTAATTTAATTTAATTTTAAATAATTAATAATTAAAAAAAATAAAAAAAATTTAATTCTAATTAATTTTAATTTAATTTTAATTTAATTTTAAAATAATTAATTTAATTATTTAAAAAAATTAATAAATTAAATATTAATTAATTTTAATTTTAATTAAAATAATTTAATTTAATTAAAATAAAAATAAAATAAAAAATTATAATTAATTCTTAATTTAATAATTAATTAATTAATTTTAATTTTAATTTCTCAATTTTAATTCTAATTAATTTAATTAATTTAATTTTAATTTTAATTAATTAATCAATTAATTAATTTAATTAATTTAATTTTAATTAAAATTTAATTTTAAATTTTAATTTTAATAAAATCTAATTAATTTTAATTTTATAATTTTAATTAATTTTAATTTTAATCATTTAATTTTAAAATTTTAATTTTAAAAAATTTAATTTTAATTTTAATTTTAATTTTAATTAATTTAATTTAATTTAATTTTAATTTAATTAATTAATAATTAATTAATTTAAAATAAAAATTAATTAATAAAAATTTTAATTTCAATAATTTAATTAATAATCAATTAACTAATTTTAATAATTTTAAAATTAACTAATTAAAAATTAATTTTAATTCATTTAATTTAATAATAATTAATTTCAATTTAATTAATTTTAACTTTAATAATTAATTCAATTTAATCAATTTAATTTTAATTTTAATTTTAATTTAATTTAACTAATTGTAATTAATTTTAATTCCAATTAATTTAACTTTAATTTTAAAATTGTATTAATAATTAAAATTAATATTTAAATTTAACAATTAATTTAATAACTAATAATTTTAATTTAATTAATTTCAATTTAATTTTAATAATTTAAAAAAATTAATAATTAATTTTATTTAATTTAATAATTCTAATAATTTTAATTTTAATAATAATTAAAATAATAATAAAATTTTAATTTTAATTTAATTTTAATTTTAATTCTTAAATTTTAATTTCAATTTAATTTAAAATTAATAATTTAATTTTAATTTTAATAAAATTTAATTTTAATAATTTAATTTTAAAAAATTTTAATTTTAACTTAATTTTAATAAAATAATAATTAATTTTAATTAATTAATTTTAATTAATTAATTTTAATTTAATTAAAATTTTAATTAATTTAATTTAATCTAATTTAATTTAATTTTAATTTAATTTTAATTTTTAATTAATAAAATTTTAATAATTTAATTAAAAATAATTAACTTAATTTAAAATAATAAAATTTTAATTTTAATTAATTTAATTAATAATAATAATTTAATTTAATTTAATTTAATTAATTTTAATTAAAATTTAATCAATTTTAATTTTAATTAATTTAATTTAATTTTAATAATTTAATTTTAATTTAATCTTAATTTTAATTTAAATAAAAAAAAAAAACCAACCCTAACAACAAAACCAACAACAAACCCTAACCCTAACCCTAAAAAAACCAACAAAACAAAAAACCAACAACAAAAAAATTATTTTAATTTTAATAATTTAATTTAATAATTTTAATTTAATTTTAAAATAATAATAAATTAAAATAATTTAATTTTAATCAATAATTTAATTAATTTTAATTTAATTCTAATTTCAATTTTAATTAATTAATAATAAAATTAATTAATTAAAATAAAAAAATTTAAAAATAATTTTAAAAATAAATTTTAAAATTTTAATTTAATTAATTTAATTTTAAAATTAATTAATTTTAATTAATTTAAAATAATAACAATAATTTAATTAATAATAATTTAATTAAAAAAATAATTAAATTTTAAAATTAACCAATTATAAAATAAAATAATCAATTTAAAATTTTAATTCAATTAATAATTTAAAAAATTAATTAATTAATTAAATAATAATAATTTTAATTCTAATTAATTTAATTTTAATTTAATTTTTAATTAATTAATAATAATTAATAATAATCTAATTAATAATTTTATTTTCTAATAATAACAATTTAATAAAATTCAACATATTAAAATAAAAAATAATAAAAAAAATATAAAAAATTAATAATTTAATTTTATTTTTAAAATTCTAATAATAATAATAATTTAATAAAATTAAATTAAAATTAATTATTTAATAATATAATTTAATTTTAAAATAATAAATTAAAAAAAAAAAAAATAAAAAAAAAAACAAAAAACAAAAAAAAAAACAACACCAACCCAAAACCCTAACAAAACCAAAACCCAACAAAACAAAAAAACAAAAAACAAAAAAACCAACCAACCAACCAACCAACAACCCAAAAAAAAACCAAAACAAAACCAAAAAACAAAACAACAAAAAAAAAAAAAAAAAAAAAAAAACAAAAAAAAAAAAATAACCCAACCAAAACAAAACCAACCAACCAACTAACCCAACCTAACCTAACCCTAACCTAACCCTAACCCATTAGGAAACTTATTAAAACCAACACACACATCATCAGAGAATTCCATACCGCCACCATAACTTCACAGCAGAATATCACAGTAGAAGAAAGACAAGCCATAGCTAAATTAAGGAAACACAAACATATAACCATAAAACCAGCAGACAAAGGCTCAAAGATAATTATTATGGACAACCAACAGTACCTCTTTGAAGCCCACCGCCAACTCTCTAACACACAACACTATACTTCTATCCCTGCTTCTACACAGATCCAGACACAAATAAAAATTAGACAGATAATATCAGATCTTTATAAAAATAAATATATTACATATAGACAAAAGGAATATCTAGATGGACCAGACTTACCCAGACAGAGACTCTTCTATCTCCTCCCTAAGATACATCAAACACCAGATACCTGGACAGTCCCTTTTGAGGTCCCGAAGGGAAGACCTATTGTGTCGGACTGTGGGAGTGAGTCCTCGCCAGCAGCGGAGTTTATTGACTACTTCTCAACCCCATTTCACAAAGGCACCCCAGCTACCTGAAGGACACATACCACTTCATAGACACTCTTCACAACATTCCAGTCCCAGCAAATGCATACTTTTTTACCATAGATATAGATTCTCTTTACACTAACATAGATATCTTGTCAGGTTTAGCAGCAGTGAAATCTGCACTCCGGAGATACCCAGATCCAGACAGACCAGACTCACACCTCCTACAGCTTCTAGAACTTGGATTAAGAAACAATGACTTCACATTCAATAATAAACACTACTTACAGATTCATGGGACGGCAATGGGTAAAAAGTTTGCCCCAGCCTATGCTAATATTTATATGGCTGACTGGGAGTTGACAGCCTTAGATAAATGCCCATTGCGTCCCATGTTTTATAGACGATACCTGGATGATATCTTCGGAGTGTGGGAACACGATCTGGTACATTTCAAAACGTTCATTGAAATACTCAATAATCATCATCCGACCATAACTGTTAAATATGTCATTCACCAACATACAATCAACTTCCTGGATACAACAATATTCTTTCCAGATACTGACACACACATAGTCTCTTTACAAACAAAAGTATACTTTAAAGACACAGACACACATGCCTTACTTCACAAGTCCAGTTATCACCCAAAACATACATTCACTGGTATTGTAAAATCACAACTCATTCGATTCCATAGACTATGTACACAACAGAAAGACTTTCATCTAGCCACACAGACTCTTTTTAGTGCACTGAGGAAGAGGGGATATTCAAAGAGATCACTGAGGTACATAAAGGCTAACACACTGGCGGGCTTCCCCCAAAACAGATTGCCTGATCCCCCTAACCCTACCTCTAACACTAACCTTAACCCTAACCTTAACCTTAACCTTAACCCTAACCCTAACCTTAACCTTAACCCTGACCTTAACCTTAACCCTAACTTTAACCTTAACCTTAACCCTAACCTTAACCCTAACCTTAACCCTAACCTTAACCCTAACCTTAACCCTAACCTTAACCTTAACCCTAACCCTAACCATAACCTTAACCTTCATAACGCTCCCGCTAGAACTCTGGACCTGGTACTGACTCCTGACCTGGGCGAACAGCCCACACCCATCCTTATCCCTTTCCCGATTCTGGGTCCGTATCCCTATCCCCCCCATCCTATCCCTGTCCTCCACCCTCAGACCTTTCCCAGACCCCCTGCTCCCACTCCCCCAACAGACACAGAACCCCACATTATACCCATTATCAGCACCTTCTCTGACGTAAACAGACTCCTTCACTCCAGATTGAAAGCCGCTTTCACCCAAACACAACGCACATTTCCCCCACTTCAGGAATTCAGACCCATATCAGCTTTCCGCAGAAACCCCAACTTAAGGGATCTCTTAATTTTTGCAAAATTTTCCAATAAACCCACTCCTAAACTACCCATTGAACAACAGTATTATAGACAACTTTCGCACATTCAAAATCCACATGCACAAACCTCCAGTCCTATCTCACAACTGATGACCATTCAAAGCACTAATATTGTCTATGCCATAACATGCACACTATGCCATAACATTTATATAGGAGAAACCGGTCACACAGTCTTGACACGCCTCAAACAGCACCTCTACACAATTGTAAAAACATTTTACAAACACACCTGGTCCAACACTTTCAAACCCATCCAACCACCTCCCTCCGTATGACACGGTCTGGAGATGAAATCCACCTGGACCACAGGCCAGAGGAAAGCGGCCGAATCCAGGTGGATTTCAAAACTTAATACTTTGGCTCCACTGGGCATGAACATTAAGGAATGATAGAAAACACTAATAGTGGGAGGGGTGGGGAGCTAATTAAGAGGGCTGGAGGGACCACTGGAACGAGGAGGAGGTTAAAATAATAAGAAAGAAGCATTTGATTGCTGAACCTGGTGGTGTCTTTTTTTGTATTTGGTGCTGAGTTTTATTATATTATACATTTTAACATGACAGGTGATTCCTTCATCTTATTTACTTGATTATTTATTCAACTTTTAAAGGAAATCCAATTTTTCTTTTTAGTTGCCTATTGATCTGGTATGCATGTTTTAATGTGATTTTATATGAAATTTGGTTTAAGGTTAAACATTTTACTCCCAGGTGGTTTTTGGATGATTGTCCTCCTCCTACTTTTGAATTGTTGTGGATGGCCCCTCGGAGCGCTCAGTCTCTCATGCCCTCCCACTTTCTCCGGACCGGTAGGGGGTGCAATAGGCCCGTGCAACCTAAGGTTTGACACCAACACAAACATAAACCCTCTTAAACCTAACCTAGCCAGTGCCATCGCTCCCACTTATCGGCCCGGGACCCCGCAGAATAATCAGTACAACTCTTATTGCATGTTTTATTGTCACAGTTTTACTTCATACATTTTCTGTCCACCCCTCTACGGTTACTTTAAGGACAAACTCTTGGTGAATTCTTTGCTTCAGACTCTACAGAAATCAAAGTTTTAAGCTTTTTTATCCTGTAGATTTTTCTTATATATATTCAATACACAAAGCTCCACCTATTGGCAAGATCAAACATACATTTACCATTCGCTCATGATAAAGGAAACATTGCACTCCAGAAAGCTGACTTACTAACAAGCTTCTGTAGGGATACATTTTGACTGGAATGATACAAATCTTATTTATTTTATTAACTTTTTTAACAGTTTTCTGGCTTTCTGGTTGATTGCTGCTGTTTTTTACAACCTAGCAAGTACCCCTCCTGATGGTAGTCACGGACAAAGACATGGATTCCATTCATGGTTTTTCCCTCCGTATAGACAGACCCATGATGCAACACCTACACAGATTTACATAACCGCACCCACTAGAACCCAGGTAGATTCGGCAGGCATTTTAGTGCATTTTATGATTCCTTTCTAGACAGATTTCCCTTCTATGCAGGTACATTCTATCCTATCGCAGGATAACTCTTATTTTTCAATTTTAGAACTTTTTGATTATCTTAAATAGATCCTTAAAAAAGAACAATGGTGTGCTTTCTCACAATACCCAGATTGGATGGGAGAGAATCATTGTTCTTACAATATATATTGACTTTAATGTCTCCCCCTCCCCTCCTTTTTTTCTCTCTCTTATTTTTCCTTTATGTAGAGTTTTACTCTATTTTCCCCTCTATTTTTGATATTACTGGGTTCCCTTGGACTCTCAACCTATCATACTAGCTAATATCAGCCTAGGACCAATCAGACATTGACACATCAGCCTAAACATTCTTGACCTATGCCCTCTCAACCTAGCATACTAGCAAACACTTACTTAAGATCCAATCAGACTAGGACACATTAGAATTAGGACATATCATTCTTCCAAAAAGAATAACAGAGGCCAATATGAACCAATAGCCTTCGTGTAATTGGTTGAGAAACCCCCCACCCCCCAAACCCCCCCTTCCCTTTCAAATGGGATTTATATCCCTTCCTCAAAGACAGCTCTCCTTAGCCTCTGAAGAAGCATTATACATGCGAAACGTCAGGCTTTTTTTTCCCTTTTCGTTTGACACAGTGAATTCATTGAAATTTGCTTTTTGAAAATTTGTATTATATTCTTTTAATAATAAAGGTACATTTTAATCCAGCTATTGGGAGGAAACAAGATACAACTTAAGAACTAACAACCGAAGACAACTGAAGAACCAACAACTGAAAACCTAAAAAGACAATCCAGAAATTAAGAAGATAAGAAGACAACGAACAACATAAGCTACCTGGGTCGCTCCCAGCCGACACAAAAAGGATAATGAATCCATAAAACTTTAAAGGAATCCACCACTTCAACGGTATAACAGTCAAATTGGTTGTAACATCCACCTGGGCTAATACCCCTCTTTTCAGGCTCTATCACCCACAGAAGGCGGTAAGCATAATTCAACAACCACCATCTTGTATGTGACTGAACATTAGCTGGGTTAAATATGCTTAGCAATGGATTCACTGTTTTGAACACCCTTCCGCAGGAGGGAGAGACAAACACCCACATTACAGTACAACACATAAGGCCTAACACACCTTCCACTCAACACACAACTAAAACCTACTTCAAACTGATACAAGCTATACACCACAAACAAATCATTGAACATGCACTCAACACTCAGACATTTCCAGCGGGGATGATGAAACAGGTCACTAAACTCACAGACTTTATTAAACCATCATCCCCCAACATAGAGACAAAGCAGAAAGTAGCTGATAATACAAAAAATTGGATGTCAGCAAATATGCATATCTTGCATGAACATTACCAGGCAATACTAAACACTCTATCCCCTACAGGCTTTCCGTTTAACAATAGTGCCTTCCAGACAGCAGTTCGTTGGGCCCAACACAGGTACAAGCACAAATTACGTGACAGTACAGTCCCCATAGTGCAATCACTGTTAGAGGACCCACCATCCACTAGTGCTTCAGAACCAGTAACCAGGGTTCATTCCCTTTCTCCTATCACAACCCCCCGAGACTGAAAATAACCCAGTTTTAGTACAGGCCAGACGATCTACTCCAGCCTCAGCCTCACGTCCCACAGCCAGAGCCAAGACAAGCTTACCCACTTTAGGGTCTTCCCCACACGTCCTAGCCAAGACACTACCATCCACTCTGGCATCCAGGCTGACTCAATCCCCCTTAGTAAGGGTACAACGACCAGCACCGAGACTTGGAGCTATTAAAGCACCAACTTTGTCCCCTAGGTCTGTCAGTAACAAACCAATATCTTCTCCAGGTTTGGTTTTGCCCTCAAGGGGAACTGTTTCCATACCCGTAGCTTCGACATTGATTAAGGCTCCAGATAACATACCGCCCATACCCTCCCCAACTCCCAATAGGGTCACTCTTGCCTACCCCCAGTTCACTTCCCCACCACCTGACCTTGATGAATTCATAGTAGACTTTGAACTTAGAGAGGAAGAATTTCCCACTCTCCAGTCAATTATGGTACAGACAAAGCACACCATAGCCCAGACCAAGACCATCACAGTCCAGGCGCAGGTGATACACAGACCCTGCAGCCAACTTGACTCCTGGAGTGCCCCCACATTGACTAGAGCAATGGAGACCGCACAACCACCCCAAACACCAATTATCAGCAATGTAGCGATTCAATCCGATCTAAACATTTCTGACCTCTCTGGGTCAGAAACTAACATTTCCACTCTTGCTCCCACAGAGGCTCAACCAAATATACACCCTAACCCTGCTGAGGCGGTGATTATGGAAAGAGGAGTAAAGGTGGAAAAAGTTGTGATGATGGGAGAAAACAAAGGGAAAATCAATCCCAACAGTTTCCTGTCTGAACCTTCCCCAATACTTACCTCTCCACACACCAGATACCTCTTACCCACCCCACTTAGTCTGTCTCCAAAAAATAGGGTTCTTTCAGAGCCAACTGTGAGACTCTCCCCTCTGCCTTCACCTAGACACTCTACCCCAACATCCCCAGCCACCCCCCCATTCTTGTACCAGCCAACTAGACATGATATGACCAATAGAAAAATTTATGACTGGAAAATAAAATCTCTCAAACCGATTGCCATCATTGGAGATTCAAACTTGAAAAGAATACCCTACCATCCGTACAAACACATCCAAATTGACAGTTATCCTGGAGCACAGTTCCACCACATTACTGGGGTATTGGCAAAATCTACCCCAAATCCTAACACCAAGGTGGTTGTGCTGTCTCTGGGCCTGAACAACAAAGATCAAACACAGAAACAAACACCCATAGGACAACTGCAATCACTCCACAGTAAAGCAACAGTGATGTATCCCAATGCAACCATTTACTTCCCCATCATTAACTACTCTCCTCACCTGTCAGAGAAACAACAAACCATGTTGAAATATATTAATTCACACATCGCCACACACTACAACCCCCTATTAGAAATCCACCATTTAGATTTCCACACAGAGAAAGATAACATACACTGGACACCAGACACAGGGGCAAAAATACTCCAACATTGGATGGAACAGCTAAAATAGTGGGGGAGGGTATGCCTACATCACAGCCCCTCCACCAAGACACAAACATCCTTAATCTTTCATCCACATTCCACTTATCACCTTCTGAGACTCGGCTGCTGGAGAGGGGACTCACCTTTATCCCCACACCACTGCATTCGGACTATGGGGACCTCCAGAGGGACATCTACAGGTATCATAGAGCTCTGAAGCTCTTGGACCACTTTGATTATACATCGGATTACCAAACCCTACCATTCACAGCTCCATCCAGATGGGAACCAAAATCACAGACAATATCAGCACCCATTAGGAAACTTATTAAAACCAACACACACATCATCAGAGAATTCCATACCGCCACCATAACTTCACAGCAGAATATCACAGTAGAAGAAAGACAAGCCATAGCTAAATTAAGGAAACACAAACATATAACCATAAAACCAGCAGACAAAGGCTCAAAGATAATTATTATGGACAACCAACAGTACCTCTTTGAAGCCCACCGCCAACTCTCTAACACACAACACTATACTTCTATCCCTGCTTCTACACAGATCCAGACACAAATAAAAATTAGACAGATAATATCAGATCTTTATAAAAATAAATACATTACATATAGACAAAAGGAATATCTAGATGGACCAGACTTACCCAGACAGAGACTCTTCTATCTCCTCCCTAAGATACATCAAACACCAGATACCTGGACAGTCCCTTTTGAGGTCCCGAAGGGAAGACCTATTGTGTCGGACTGTGGGAGTGAGTCCTCGCCAGCAGCGGAGTTTATTGACTACTTCCTCAACCCCATTTCACAAAGGCACCCCAGCTACCTGAAGGACACATACCACTTCATAGACACTCTTCACAACATTCCAGTCCCAGCAAATGCATACCTTTTCACCATAGATATAGATTCTCTTTACACTAACATAGATATCTTGTCAGGTTTAGCAGCAGTGAAATCTGCACTCCGGAGATACCCAGATCCAGACAGACCAGACTCACACCTCCTACAGCTTCTAGAACTTGGATTAAGAAACAATGACTTCACATTCAATAATAAACACTACTTACAGATTCATGGGACGGCAATGGGTAAAAAGTTTGCCCCAGCCTATGCTAATATTTATATGGCTGACTGGGAGTTGACAGCCTTAGATAAATGCCCATTAGCGTCCCATGTTTTATAGACGATACCTGGATGATATCTTCGGAGTGTGGGAACACGATCTGGTACATTTCAAAACGTTCATTGAAATACTCAATAATCATCATCCGACCATAACTGTTAAATATGTCATTCACCAACATACAATCAACTTCCTGGATACAACAATATTCTTTCCAGATACTGACACACACATAGTCTCTTTACAAACAAAAGTATACTTTAAAGACACAGACACACATGCCTTACTTCACAAGTCCAGTTATCACCCAAAACATACATTCACTGGTATTGTAAAATCACAACTCATTCGATTCCATAGACTATGTACACAACAGAAAGACTTTCATCTAGCCACACAGACTCTTTTTAGTGCACTGAGGAAGAGGGGATATTCAAAGAGATCACTGAGGTACATAAAGGCTAACACACTGGCGGGCTTCCCCCAAAACAGATTGCCTGATCCCCTAACCCTACCTCTAACACTAACCTTAACCTTAACCCTAACCTTAACCTTAACCTTAACCCTAACCCTAACCTTAACCTTAACCCTGACCTAACCTTAACCTTAACCCTAACTTTAACCTTAACCTTAACCCTAACCTTAACCCTAACCTTAACCCTAACCTTAACCCTAACCTTAACCCTAACCTTAACCTTAACCCTAACCCTAACCATAACCTTAACCTTCATAACGCCTCCCGCTAGAACTCTGGACCTGGTACTGACTCCTGACCTGGGCGAACAGCCCACACCCATCCTTATCCCTTTCCCGATTCTGGGTCCGTATCCCTATCCCCCCATCCTATCCCTGTCCTCCACCCTCAGACCTTTCCCAGACCCCCTGCTCCCACTCCCCCAACAGACACAGAACCCCACATTATACCCATTATCAGCACCTTCTCTGACGTAAACAGACTCCTTCACTCCAGACTGAAAGCCGCTTTCACCCAAACACAACGCACATTTCCCCCACTTCAGGAATTCAGACCCATATCAGCTTTCCGCAGAAACCCCAACTTAAGGGATCTCTTAATTTTTGCAAAATTTTCCAATAAACCCACTCCTAAACTACCCATTGAACAACAGTATTATAGACAACTTTCGCACATTCAAAATCCACATGCACAAACCTCCAGTCCTATCTCACAACTGATGACCATTCAAAGCACTAATATTGTCTATGCCATAACATGCACACTATGCCATAACATTTATATAGGAGAAACCGGTCACACAGTCTTGACACGCCTCAAACAGCACCTCTACACAATTGTAAAAACATTTTACAAACACACCTGGTCCAACACTTTCAAACCCATCCAACCACCTCCCTCCGTAGTACACGGTCTGGAGATGAAATCCACCTGGACCACAGGCCAGAGGAAAGCGGCCGAATCCAGGTGGATTTCAAAACTTAATACTTTGGCTCCACTGGGCATGAACATTAAGGAATGATAGAAAACACTAATAGTGGGAGGGGGTGGGGAGCTAATTAAGAGGGCTGGAGGGACCACTGGAACGAGGAGGAGGTTAAAATAATAAGAAAGAAGCATTTGATTGCTGAACCTGGTGGTGTCTTTTTTGTATTTGGTGCTGAGTTTTATTATATTATACATTTTAACATGACAGGTGATTCCTTCATCTTATTTACTTGATTATTTATTCAACTTTTAAAGGAAATCCAATTTTTCTTTTTTAGTTGCCTATTGATCTGGTATGCATGTTTTAATGTGATTTTATATGAAATTTGGTTTAAGGTTAAACATTTTACTCCCAGGTGGTTTTTGGATGATTGTCCTCCTCCTACTTTTGAATTGTTGTGGATGGCCCCTCGGAGCGCTCAGTCTCTCATGCCCTCCCACTTTCTCCGGACCGGTAGGGGGTGCAATAGGCCCGTGCAACCTAAGGTTTGACACCAACACAAACATAAACCCTCTTAAACCTAACCCTAACCCTAACCCCTAACCCTAACCCTAACCCTAACCCCTAACCCCTAACCCTAACCCTAACCCCTAACCCCTAACCCCTAACCCTAACCCTAACCCCTAACCCTAACCCTAACCCTAACCCTAACCCTAACCTAACCCTAACCCTAACCCTAACCCCTAACCCCTAACCCTAACCCTAACCCTAACCCTAACCCCTAACCCCAACCCTAACCCTAACCCTAACCCTAACCCGTAAGGAAATTGACAGATTTTATTAAACCATCCTCACCAAACATGTCTACAAAGCAGAAAGTGGCAGTAAACACGAACAATTGGATGTTGGAAAACATGCATATCTTGCTTGAACATTATGAGACCATACTGAACACTATGCTCCCTACAGGCTTTCCCTTCAACGATAGCGCCTTTCAGACAGCAGTTCGTTGGGCGGAACACAGGTATAAACACAGATTGCGAGATAGCACAGCCCCCTACAGTGATAGCGCTCTTAAAGGGCCCAGTAGCTATAGGGGCTCCTCTTCCCACCTCAGCCATTTTACACCACTTCCCCACCCCAACGGGAGGTTTTCCTCCACGAGCTACTAAGTACCCTAGACCACCGACCCAGATGATAGGACACTCCAAACAAACCCGAATCGAAGAAATCCCAGCACTGATGGCTGTCAGGTTGACCAAACCTGCAGCAGCCCAAACTACACAACAGAGTCCCAGATCTGGCCAAATTGGAAGAACCTCAAACATTGCCCCTAGACTGAGTAATGAGAAATGCGCTTCAGACACTGTGGCCCCCATTTGTCAGCCTGCCAAACAAAACCCTTCCACACACCACGCAGGAGAAAGGGATGGGGGAACACCGAACCTCATATTCCCTCAGCCCAGTCAAGTAATTACAACAACTCAGCACCTAGAAACAATTGCCCAGCCCAGTATATCACCCCGATCTGACACTTACCCATTTATGATTAATTTTGAGCTAATAGAAGAGGACTTCCCACCCCTACAATCTATCGTAGTTGAAAACTCACATACGACAACAAAACCAAAGACAGTTACAATTGAGGCCCAAGTGATCCACACACCTTGGAGCCAAGTGGCAACTCCAACCATCTCTCCACCCACCGTGGCAATAGGGACAGCACAACCACCCAATAAACCTAGATCCAGTAATGTGGCAGTGTACTCTGACTTGAATATCTCAGGCCCACCCAGCCCAGACACTAACATCTCTACTTCTGTTTTCACAGAGACCCAAGCAAACATACCCATAAACCCCACTGAGGTGAGGAATAAGGAGAAAGGGGCTAAGGGTGATAAAAATATGATGATCGGACAGACCAAAGGGAAGTTCAATCCCAGTAATGTCCCGGCTGAACCCTCCCCAACACCTAATTCCCCATACACCAGACCCCCCTCTCTACCCACCCCACCTAGTATGTCTCCAAACAATGGGCTCCCCAAAGAGCCCAGGGTGAGATTGGAACTCAACTTCCCCTCTGAAACATCTCCAATACTTTTCTCTCCACAGATTGGAAACATGGTACCCACCCCACCTATCTTGGGTATTGGGAAAAGATTGGCCAAGAACCCAGTGTAAGACTCTCTCCCTGCCTATACCGAGACACTCCACCCCAACATCTCCACCATCTCCCCGATTATTGTACCGACCAACCAGACATAATTTGAGCACCAGAAAGACATATGATTGGCATATAACTTCACATAAACCGGTCATCGTTATAGGAGATTCTAACCTTAGTAGAATTCCACCACACCCTTATAAAGATATTCAGATAGATAGTTACCCAGGAGCACAATTTCATCACATTACTGGGGTCTTGGCAAAGTCAATCCCAAACCCCAATACTAAGGTGGTTGTGCTGTCACTAGGGATAAATAACAAAGACCAGGAAAGGAAATCAACACCCATAAGCCAACTACAGATACTCCACAATAAAGCCACAGTCATGTACCCAAATGCCACCATTTACTGGCCAATCATCAACTTCTCACCCAACCTCACACGTCAACAGAAGGACATGCTGAAACATATCAACACATACATCACTACACATTACAATGCCCTACTGGAAATAGACCATTCAGAATTCATCACTGAAAATCATGACTACATACATTGGACACCAGCTACAGCAGCTAAAATACTGAAACATTGGGCAACTCAGCTAAAGTGGTAGAGGAGGGTAAGCGCATAGGACAGTCCCTCCACCAATACACTAATATTATGAATCTCTCCACGGTATTTGTTCTGTCCCCTTCTGAGACTCGGCTGCTGGAGAGGGGACTAACCTTTGTCCCGACACCGATGCGGTCGGATTATGGGGACCTGCAAAGGGACATCCATAGATTCCATAGAAACCTCAAGTTATTAGACCATTTTGACTATACTACTGATTTTATTACCCAACCATTCACTGAAAGATCTAAATGGGAACCCTCACTAAAGAAACTATCACAACCAATTAGAAAACTTATTAAAACTAATACACAGATTATTAGAGATTTACATAGCTCTACCATTACAACTTCACATAACATTACACAAGACGAAAGACTAGCTATCACCCAGCTAAGACAAAACAAACATATAACAATTAAACCAGCAGACAAAGGCTCCAAGATAGTGATAATGGATAATCAGCAATATCTCTTGGAAGCCAATCGCCAACTTTCCAATACACAACACTACACTTCCATTCCCACTTCCACACAGATGGAGACACAGACACTAGTGAGACAGATTATAGCGGACCTTTATAAAAATAAATTCATCTCACATAGACAGAAAGTATACTTAGATGGACCTGATATACCAAGACAGAGACTCTTTTACCTTTTACCAAAAATTCACAAAACACCAGAGACGTGGACTGTCCCTTTTCGGGTCCCTATGGGAAGACCCATCGTCTCTGATTGTGGTAGTGAGTCATCTCCAGCAGCTGAATTCATAGATCATTTTCTCAACCCCATCTCACAAAAACATGCCAGCTATATTAAGGACACATATCATTTCATAGACACACTTCGCACAATCCCGGTTCCAGCACAGGCATACCTGTTCACCATGGACATAGACTCTCTTTACACGAACATAGACATCCCCTCAGGGATGGCAGCAGTGGAAGCAGCACTCCGAAGATATCCAGATAGACAGAGACCAGACAAACACATCTTACAGTTACTTGAACTGGGGCTGAAAAACAATGATTTTACATTTAATAACCAATACTATCTTCAGATTCATGGGACAGCAATGGGCAAAAAGTTCGCTCCAGCATACGCAAACATATACATGGCGGACTGGGAGACTACAGCTTTGGAAAAATGCCCACTGCTTCCCTTGGTCTACAAACGCTACCTGGATGATATCTTCGGGGTGTGGCAACATAATCTACAGGACTTCACCACATTCATAGACATTTTGAACAATCATCATCCCACCATTACAGTTAAATATATCATACACCCACATAGAATACATTTTTTAGACACCACTGTTTTCTTTCCAGACACTGAAGCAACCATAGTTTACCTACACACTAAAGTTTATTTCAAAGAAACAGACACGCATGCATTACTCCACCGATCCAGTTTCCACCCCAAACATACCTTTAGGGGGATCGTCAAATCACAACTCATCCGATTCTACAGATTATGCACTCAACAGACTGATTTCAATACAGCTACACACATACTATTTGAGGCATTGAGGAGGAGGGGGTACTCCAAGCGGTCACTGAGATACATCAAAGCGGACACAATAGCAAGCGTCATCCAAAATCAATTGCCTCTTCCTCCTA
>NC_059465.1:49060836-49070836 GCF_905237065.1 Salmo salar | reverse complement strand
CTAACCCTAACCCTGACCTTAACCCTGACCTTAACCCTGACCTTAACCTTAACCTTAACCTTAACCTTAACCCTAACCTTAACCCTAACCTTAACCCTAACCCTAACCCTAACCATAACCTTAACCTTCATAACGCTCCCGCTAGAACTCTGGACCTGGTACTGACTCCTGACCTGGGCGAACAGCCCACACCCATCCTTATCCCTTTCCCGATTCTGGGTCCGTATCCCTATCCCCCCCATCCTATCCCTGTCCTCCACCCTCAGACCTTTCCCAGACCCCCTGCTCCCACTCCCCCAACAGACACAGAACCCCACATTATACCCATTATCAGCACCTTCTCTGACGTAAACAGACTCCTTCACTCCAGACTGAAAGCCGCTTTCACCCAAACACAACGCACATTTCCCCCACTTCAGGAATTCAGACCCATATCAGCTTTCCGCAGAAACCCCAACTTAAGGGATCTCTTAATTTTTGCAAAATTTTCCAATAAACCCACTCCTAAACTACCCATTGAACAACAGTATTATAGACAACTTTCGCACATTCAAAATCCACATGCACAAACCTCCAGTCCTATCTCACAACTGATGACCATTCAAAGCACTAATATTGTCTATGCCATAACATGCACACTATGCCATAACATTTATATAGGAGAAACCGGTCACACAGTCTTGACACGCCTCAAACAGCACCTCTACACAATTGTAAAAAACATTTTACAAACACACCTGGTCCAACACTTTCAAACCCATCCAACCACCTCCCTCCGTATTACCGGTCTGGAGATGAAATCCACCTGGACCACAGGCCAGAGGAAAGCGGCCGAATCCAGGTGGATTTCAAAACTTAATACTTTGGCTCCACTGGGCATGAACATTAAGGAATGATAGAAAACACTAATAGTGGGAGGGGGTGGGGAGCTAATTAAGAGGGCTGGAGGGACCACTGGAACGAGGAGGAGGTTAAAATAATAAGAAAGAAGCATTTGATTGCTGAACCTGGTGGTGTCTTTTTTTGTATTTGGTGCTGAGTTTTATTATATTATACATTTTAACATGACAGGTGATTCCTTCATCTTATTTACTTGATTATTTATTCAACTTTTAAAGGAAATCCAATTTTTCTTTTTAGTTGCCTATTGATCTGGTATGCATGTTTTAATGTGATTTTATATGAAATTTGGTTTAAGGTTAAACATTTTACTCCCAGGTGGTTTTTGGATGATTGTCCTCCTCCTACTTTTGAATTGTTGTGGATGGCCCCTCGGAGCGCTCAGTCTCTCATGCCCTCCCACTTTCTCCGGACCGGTAGGGGGTGCAATAGGCCCGTGCAACCTAAGGTTTAACACCAACACAAACATAAACCCTCTTAAACCTAACCTAGCCAGTGCCATCGCTCCCACTTATCGGCCCGGGACCCCGCAGAATAATCAGTACAACTCTTATTGCATGTTTTATTGTCACAGTTTTACTTCATACATTTTCTGTCCACCCCTCTACGGTTACTTTAAGGACAAACTCTTGGTGAATTCTTTGCTTCAGACTCTACAGAAATCAAAGTTTTAAGCTTTTTTATCCTGTAGATTTTTCTTATATATATTCAATACACAAAGCTCCACCTATTGGCAAGATCAAACATACATTTACCATTCGCTCATGATAAAGGAAACATTGCACTCCAGAAAGCTGACTTACTAACAAGCTTCTGTAGGGATACATTTTGACTGGAATGATACAAATCTTATTTATTTTATTAACTTTTTTTAACAGTTTTCTGGCTTTCTGGTTGATTGCTGCTGTTTTTTACAACCTAGCAAGTACCCCTCCTGATGGTAGTCACGGACAAAGACATGGATTCCATTCATGGTTTTTCCCTCCGTATAGACAGACCCATGATGCAACACCTACACAGATTTACATAACCGCACCCACTAGAACCCAGGTAGATTCGGCAGGCATTTTAGTGCATTTTATGATTCCTTTCTAGACAGATTTCCCTTCTATGCAGGTACATTCTATCCTATCGCAGGATAACTCTTATTTTTCAATTTTAGAACTTTTTGATTATCTTAAATAGATCCTTAAAAAAGAACAATGGTGTGCTTTCTCACAATACCCAGATTGGATGGGAGAGAATCATTGTTCTTACAATATATATTGACTTTAATGTCTCCCCCTCCCCCTCCTTTTTTTTCTCTCTCTTATTTTTCCTTTATGTAGAGTTTTACTCTATTTTCCCCTCTATTTTTGATATTACTGGGTTCCCTTGGACTCTCAACCTATCATACTAGCTAATATCAGCCTAGGACCAATCAGACATTGACACATCAGCCTAAACATTCTTGACCTATGCCCTCTCAACCTAGCATACTAGCAAACACTTACTTAAGATCCAATCAGACTAGGACACATTAGAATTAGGACATATCATTCTTCCAAAAAGAATAACAGAGGCCAATATGAACCAATAGCCTGCGTGTAATTGGTTGAGAACCCCCCCCACCCCCAAAACCCCCCCCCCCTTCCCTTTCAAATGGGATTTATATCCCTTCCTCAAAGACAGCTCTCCTTAGCCTCTGAAGAAGCATTATACATGCGAAACGTCAGGCTTTTTTTCCCTTTTCGTTTGACACAGTGAATTCATTGAAATTTGCTTTTTGAAAATTTGTATTATATTCTTTTAATAATAAAGGTACATTTTAATCCAGCTATTGGGAGGAAACAAGATACAACTTAAGAACTAACAACCGAAGACAACTGAAGAACCAACAACTGAAAACCTAAAAAGACAATCCAGAAATTAAGAAGACAAGAAGACAACGAACAACATAAGCTACCTGGGTCGCTCCCAGCCGACACAAAAAGGATAATGAATCCATAAAACTTTAAAGGAATCCACCACTTCAACGGTATAACAGTCAAATTGGTTGTAACATCCACCTGGGCTAATACCCCTCTTTTCAGGCTCTATCACCCACAGAAGGCGGTAAGCATAATTCAACAACCACCATCTTGTATGTGACTGAACATTAGCTGGGTTAAATATGCTTAGCAATGGATTCACTGTTTTGAACACCCTTCCGCAGGAGGGAGAGACAAACACCCACATTACAGTACAACACATAAGGCCTAACACACCTTCCACTCAACACACAACTAAAACCTACTTCAAACTGATACAAGCTATACACCACAAACAAATCATTGAACATGCACTCAACACTCAGACATTTCCAGCGGGGATGATGAAACAGGTCACTAAACTCACAGACTTTATTAAACCATCATCCCCCAACATAGAGACAAAGCAGAAAGTAGCTGATAATACAAAAAATTGGATGTCAGCAAATATGCATATCTTGCATGAACATTACCAGGCAATACTAAACACTCTATCCCCTACAGGCTTTCCGTTTAACAATAGTGCCTTCCAGACAGCAGTTCGTTGGGCCCAACACAGGTACAAGCACAAATTACGTGACAGTACAGTCCCCATAGTGCAATCACTGTTAGAGGACCCACCATCCACTAGTGCTTCAGAACCAGTAACCAGGGTTCATTCCCTTTCTCCTATCACAACCCCCGAGACTGAAAATAACCCAGTTTTAGTTCAGGCCAGACGATCTACTCCAGCCTCAGCCTCACGTCCCACAGCCAGAGCCAAGACAAGCTTACCAACTTTAGGGTCTTCCCCACACGTCCTAGCCGAGACACTACCATCCACTCTGGCATCCAGGCTGACTCAATCCCCCTTAGTAAGGGTACAACGACCAGCACCGAGACTTGGAGCTATTAAAGCACCAACTTTGTCTCCTAGGTCTGTCAGTAACAAACCAATATCTTCTCCAGGTTTGGTTTTGCCCTCAAGGGGAACTGTTTCCATACCCGTAGCTTCGACATTGATTAAGGCTCCAGATAACATACCGCCCATACCCTCCCCAACTCCCAATAGGGTCACTCTTGCCTACCCCCAGTTCACTTCCCCACCACCTGACCTTGATGAATTCATAGTAGACTTTGAACTTAGAGAGGAAGAATTTCCCACTCTCCAGTCAATTATGGTACAGACAAAGCACACCATAGCCCAGACCAAGACCATCACAGTCCAGGCGCAGGTGATACACAGACCCTGCAGCCAACTTGACTCCTGGAGTGCCCCCACATTGACTAGAGCAATGGAGACCGCACAATCACCCCAAACACCAATTATCAGCAATGTAGCGATTCAATCCGATCTAAACATTTCTGACCTCTCTGGGTCAGAAACTAACATTTCCACTCTTGCTCCCACAGAGGCTCAACCAAATATACACCCTAACCCTGCTGAGGCGGTGATTATGGAAAGAGGAGTAAAGGTGGAAAAAGTTGTGATGATGGGAGAAAACAAAGGGAAAATCAATCCCAACAGTTTCCTGTCTGAACCTTCCCCAATACTTACCTCTCCACACACCAGATACCTCTTACCCACCCCACTTAGTCTGTCTCCAAAAAATAGGGTTCTTTCAGAGCCAACTGTGAGACTCTCCCCTCTGCCTTCACCTAGACACTCTACCCCAACATCCCCAGCCACCCCCCCATTCTTGTACCAGCCAACTAGACATGATATGACCAATAGAAAAATGTATGACTGGAAAATAAAATCTCTCAAACCGATTGCCATCATTGGAGATTCAAACTTGAAAAGAATACCCTACCATCCGTACAAACACATCCAAATTGACAGTTATCCTGGAGCACAGTTCCACCACATTACTGGGGTATTGGCAAAATCTACCCCAAATCCTAACACCAAGGTGGTTGTGCTGTCTCTGGGCCTGAACAACAAAGATCAAACACAGAAACAAACACCCATAGGACAACTGCAATCACTCCACAGTAAAGCAACAGTGATGTATCCCAATGCAACCATTTACTTCCCCATCATTAACTACTCTCCTCACCTGTCAGAGAAACAACAAACCATGTTGAAATATATTAATTCACACATCGCCACACACTACAACCCCCTATTAGAAATCCACCATTTAGATTTCCACACAGAGAAAGATAACATACACTGGACACCAGACACAGGGGCAAAAATACTCCAACATTGGATGGAACAGCTAAAATAGTGGGGGAGGGTATGCCTACATCACAGCCCCTCCACCAAGACACAAACATCCTTAATCTTTCATCCACATTCCACTTATCACCTTCTGAGACTCGGCTGCTGGAGAGGGTACTCACTTTTATCCCCACACCACTGCATTCGGACTATGGGGACCTCCAGAGGGACATCTACAGGTATCATAGAGCTCTGAAGCTCTTGGACCACTTTGATTATACATCGGATTACCAAACCCTACCATTCACAGCTCCATCCAGATGGGAACCAAAATCACAGACAATATCAGCACCCATTAGGAAACTTATTAAAACCAACACACACATCATCAGAGAATTCCATACCGCCACCATAACTTCACAGCAGAATATCACAGTAGAAGAAAGACAAGCCATAGCTAAATTAAGGAAACACAAACATATAACCATAAAACCAGCAGACAAAGGCTCAAAGATAATTATTATGGACAACCAACAGTACCTCTTTGAAGCCCACCGCCAACTCTCTAACACACAACACTATACTTCTATCCCTGCTTCTACACAGATCCAGACACAAATAAAAATTAGACAGATAATATCAGATCTTTATAAAAATAAATACATTACATATAGACAAAAGGAATATCTAGATGGACCAGACTTACCCAGACAGAGACTCTTCTATCTCCTCCCTAAGATACATCAAACACCAGATACCTGGACAGTCCCTTTTGAGGTCCCGAAGGGAAGACCTATTGTGTCGGACTGTGGGAGTGAGTCCTCGCCAGCAGCGGAGTTTATTGACTACTTCCTCAACCCCATTTCACAAAGGCACCCCAGCTACCTGAAGGACACATACCACTTCATAGACACTCTTCACAACATTCCAGTCCCAGCAAATGCATACCTTTTCACCATAGATATAGATTCTCTTTACACTAACATAGATATCTTGTCAGGTTTAGCAGCAGTGAAATCTGCACTCCGGAGATACCCAGATCCAGACAGACCAGACTCACACCTCCTACAGCTTCTAGAACTTGGATTAAGAAACAATGACTTCACATTCAATAATAAACACTACTTACAGATTCATGGGACGGCAATGGGTAAAAAGTTTGCCCCAGCCTATGCTAATATTTATATGGCTGACTGGGAGTTGACAGCCTTAGATAAATGCCCATTGCGTCCCATGTTTTATAGACGATACCTGGATGATATCTTCGGAGTGTGGGAACACGATCTGGTACATTTCAAAACGTTCATTGAAATACTCAATAATCATCATCCGACCATAACTGTTAAATATGTCATTCACCAACATACAATCAACTTCCTGGATACAACAATATTCTTTCCAGATACTGACACACACATAGTCTCTTTACAAACAAAAGTATACTTTAAAGACACAGACACACATGCCTTACTTCACAAGTCCAGTTATCACCCAAAACATACATTCACTGGTATTGTAAAATCACAACTCATTCGATTCCATAGACTATGTACACAACAGAAAGACTTTCATCTAGCCACACAGACTCTTTTTAGTGCACTGAGGAAGAGGGGATATTCAAAGAGATCACTGAGGTACATAAAGGCTAACACACTGGCGGGCTTCCCCCAAAACAGATTGCCTGATCCCCCTAACCCTACCTCTAACACTAACCTTAACCTTAACCCTAACCTTAACCTTAACCTTAACTCTAACCCTAACCTTAACCTTAACCCTGACCTTAACCTTAACCTTAACCCTAACTTTAACCTTAACCTTAACCCTAACCTTAACCCTAACCTTAACCCTAACCTTAACCCTAACCTTAACCTTAACCCTAACCCTAACCATAACCTTAACCTTCATAACGCTCCCGCTAGAACTCTGGACCTGGTACTGACTCCTGACCTGGGCGAACAGCCCACACCCATCCTTATCCCTTTCCCGATTCTGGGTCCGTATCCCTATCCCCCCATCCTATCCCTGTCCTCCACCCTCAGACCTTTCCCAGACCCCCTGCTCCCACTCCCCCAACAGACACAGAACCCCACATTATACCCATTATCAGCACCTTCTCTGACGTAAACAGACTCCTTCACTCCAGACTGAAAGCCGCTTTCACCCAAACACAACGCACATTTCCCCCACTTCAGGAATTCAGACCCATATCAGCTTTCCGCAGAAACCCCAACTTAAGGGATCTCTTAATTGTTGCAAAATTTTCCAATAAACCCACTCCTAAACTACCCATTGAACAACAGTATTATAGACAACTTTCGCACATTCAAAATCCACATGCACAAACCTCCAGTCCTATCTCACAACTGATGACCATTCAAAGCACTAATATTGTCTATGCCATAACATGCACACTATGCCATAACATTTATATAGGAGAAACCGGTCACACAGTCTTGACACGCCTCAAACAGCACCTCTACACAATTGTAAAAAACATTTTACAAACACACCTGGTCCAACACTTTCAAACCCATCCAACCACCTCCCTCCGTATTACCGGTCTGGAGATGAAATCCACCTGGACCACAGGCCAGAGGAAAGCGGCCGAATCCAGGTGGATTTCAAAACTTAATACTTTGGCTCCACTGGGCATGAACATTAAGGAATGATAGAAAACACTAATAGTGGGAGGGGTGGGGAGCTAATTAAGAGGGCTGGAGGGACCACTGGAACGAGGAGGAGGTTAAAATAATAAGAAAGAAGCATTTGATTGCTGAACCTGGTGGTGTCTTTTTTTGTATTTGGTGCTGAGTTTTATTATATTATACATTTTAACATGACAGGTGATTCCTTCATCTTATTTACTTGATTATTTATTCAACTTTTAAAGGAAATCCAATTTTTCTTTTTTAGTTGCCTATTGATCTGGTATGCATGTTTTAATGTGATTTTATATGAAATTTGGTTTAAGGTTAAACATTTTACTCCCAGGTGGTTTTTGGATGATTGTCCTCCTCCTACTTTTGAATTGTTGTGGATGGCCCCTCGGAGCGCTCAGTCTCTCATGCCCTCCCACTTTCTCCGGACCGGTAGGGGGTGCAATAGGCCCGTGCAACCTAAGGTTTGACACCAACACAAACATAAACCCTCTTAAACCTAACCCTAACCCTAACCCTAACCCCTAACCCCTAACCCTAACCCTAACCCTAACTTGGAGCTATTAAAGCACCAACTTTGTCCCCTAGGTCTGTCAGTAACAAACCAATATCTTCTCCAGGTTTGGTTTTGCCCTCAAGGGGAACTGTTTCCATACCCGTAGCTTCGACATTGATTAAGGCTCCAGATAACATACCGCCCATACCCTCCCCAACTCCCAATAGGGTCACTCTTGCCTACCCCCAGTTCACTTCCCCACCACCTGACCTTGATGAATTCATAGTAGACTTTGAACTTAGAGAGGAAGAATTTCCCACTCTCCAGTCAATTATGGTACAGACAAAGCACACCATAGCCCAGACCAAGACCATCACAGTCCAGGCGCAGGTGATACACAGACCCTGCAGCCAACTTGACTCCTGGAGTGCCCCCACATTGACTAGAGCAATGGAGACCGCACAACCACCCCAAACACCAATTATCAGCAATGTAGCGATTCAATCCGATCTAAACATTTCTGACCTCTCTGGGTCAGAAACTAACATTTCCACTCTTGCTCCCACAGAGGCTCAACCAAATATACACCCTAACCCTGCTGAGGCGGTGATTATGGAAAGAGGAGTAAAGGTGGAAAAAGTTGTGATGATGGGAGAAAACAAAGGGAAAATCAATCCCAACAGTTTCCTGTCTGAACCTTCCCCAATACTTACCTCTCCACACACCAGATACCTCTTACCCACCCCACTTAGTCTGTCTCCAAAAAATAGGGTTCTTTCAGAGCCAACTGTGAGACTCTCCCCTCTGCCTTCACCTAGACACTCTACCCCAACATCCCCAGCCACCCCCCATTCTTGTACCAGCCAACTAGACATGATATGACCAATAGAAAAATTTATGACTGGAAAATAAAATCTCTCAAACCGATTGCCATCATTGGAGATTCAAACTTGAAAAGAATACCCTACCATCCGTACAAACACATCCAAATTGACAGTTATCCTGGAGCACAGTTCCACCACATTACTGGGGTATTGGCAAAATCTACCCCAAATCCTAACACCAAGGTGGTTGTGCTGTCTCTGGGCCTGAACAACAAAGATCAAACACAGAAACAAACACCCATAGGACAACTGCAATCACTCCACAGTAAAGCAACAGTGATGTATCCCAATGCAACCATTTACTTCCCCATCATTAACTACTCTCCTCACCTGTCAGAGAAACAACAAACCATGTTGAAATATATTAATTCACACATCGCCACACACTACAACCCCCTATTAGAAATCCACCATTTAGATTTCCACACAGAGAAAGATAACATACACTGGACACCAGACACAGGGGCAAAAATACTCCAACATTGGATGGAACAGCTAAAATAGTGGGGGAGGGTATGCCTACATCACAGCCCCTCCACCAAGACACAAACATCCTTAATCTTTCATCCACATTCCACTTATCACCTTCTGAGACTCGGCTGCTGGAGAGGGGACTCACTTTTATCCCCACACCACTGCATTCGGACTATGGGGACCTCCAGAGGGACATCTACAGGTATCATAGAGCTCTGAAGCTCTTGGACCACTTTGATTATACATCGGATTACCAAACCCTACCATTCACAGCTCCATCCAGATGGGAACCAAAATCACAGACAATATCAGCACCCATTAGGAAACTTATTAAAACCAACACACACATCATCAGAGAATTCCATACCGCCACCATAACTTCACAGCAGAATATCACAGTAGAAGAAAGACAAGCCATAGCTAAATTAAGGAAA